>NC_080639.1:19316120-19618235 GCF_027579445.1 Ammospiza nelsoni
ATACTTCAAGTAAGTCAAAGCTCTTCATTACATCAGTGCTGCACTGCGGTGCTAAAAACTGAAGCGTTTCAAAATAACATGTGCCTAGATGAAAGAGTACTAAATACTGATTTAAAACTTCCTTTGTCTTTGCCACAAGGGAAGCACACAACTTCATCTCTGTATGTGAGATCGCTGAATAGCACATAAAATATGAATTGCAACTATCTTGCATGTAGGGAGTCAACTCACATATTTTCCCAAGCACATGATATCTGATTTACTAATTTATTATCCATTAAAAAAAATCCTTTAGTAAATAAATGTGTAGCAAAAAGAATTGTTATGCTGTATAATCAGATGAATAGATACAAACAGGGAAGATTGCTGTCATTATGCAGTGTATTGTGCTAAACAGATGCACACATTTTTTTTCAAATATTGTGCAATATCAAACTGCTTCCTTATGTCTGGGTTTTTCTTGTATCAATAAAATGTTTGAAATTTCAAATCAATAGCTCACTGGGAGGCCTATTTTTTCCTCCCTTCTCCCCCCTCTCCCTCCTTATCTCTGAATATTTATTTTGTAGTAAAGTGGTTGGACACATTAGAGAAATTACTGAAGAAAACCAGGGAAGGAAGTCAGCAGGGTGATTGGTTTTGAGTGTGGGGAACCTGCTCCTTTCCCTACAGCACATCTCATTCCAGAGTGGATTTAGGAAATCTCCCATTAAAATAACTGATAAGCCACTACCTGTAACACTGCCTGATCACCGTGCTGCACTGGATAAATTTGACCAGGCAAGCAAACCACCACAGAAATAAAACTTTAAAAATGTGAGTATTGAACTTTTCATTTTAAAGCCACTTGAAGTCACTAAAAGCCTTTACAGGATATGCAATAGCAAAGCAGAATTAATTTCATTTCTTAAAGATTTGTTCACATATCACAGAGCGACTGCACATCTATCACCAAAAAAGAAAAAAAAAAAATCAAACAAGAAACTACTTCTTTCAATTTTAAAGCATCACATACAGTTTCTAACCAAGTACCTGTCTGTCTGCACGGGAAATGAAGAATTTGCAGTCACTACAGGTAATTACTGTAGTACAGAAAAAGAATTTATTTTGGTTTAATTTAGCTTAGTTTGGTTTATCTTGAGATGCACAACCATGTGGTTTTGTGTCTCTGGAATATCTTTTACATATTCTGAGCATGCAGTGCACTAGAATTAGGTCTTCAGCTGAGGTAAATCAGTGAGATTCACTACACCAATTTATATTCCTATGTGTTTGGTCAAAAACATTTGGATCAAACATTAGAGGCAAGCATGGCTTGGCTGCTAGGTTATCATATTTTCCTCTGTCCTTTTCATTTTCTGTTTTGGAAGGCTTTTAATGAAAACAATTTTTCTTACTGACTCTTAAAATATACTTACAAACACAGGTGTGTATAAGTAGTAGTTGTAAGCTATGATCACAGATATGGTCAAAGAAATCAAGTATCTCTTTAGGACATAAATCTGTACTAAAGAAAGAGCATCCAGCATCCACCCAAATGCTAAAAAAACTCCGCAATTACAAAACAAAAACCAAACAAAAACCCAAACAAATTGCTTTTTCGGCACTATATTCTATAAAACCTCTGTAAAAATTACAAAGGCTTTTCTTCTTTTTCTCTTGTATAGAATAACCACTTCCAGCAGTAAAAAAGGGGAAAATCGCCAGCCACCCGCGCGGCAAAGGGAATGTCACCCAAAGTGCTGACAGACAGACGCACAAAGAAACCCGTGGCTGCAGGCACAGCCTCAGCCCGTTCGGCACCAACTTCTGCCGGGGCCGTGGCTGCGCCGGGCCCGCTGCGGCCCCGGCCCCTCCATCCCCGCGGCGCCGCCTTCCCCGCGCCCGCCCAGCTGCGCTCGGGGTTCCGGGCCGGGCCGGGCCGCACCTCCCGGGCCGGCGGCTCTGCCGGGAGCCCGTCACCGGCTCGCTGCCCTGCGGCAGCCCGGCCCCGCGGTACCTGCCTGGCCCCCGGGGCAGCGCCCGTGCCCCGGCCCGCCCTCCCCCTGCCCGTGGCGGCCGGGGCCGGGCAGCGGCGGCGCGTTCCCGGAGCCAGAGCGCCCCCTGCCGGCAGCTGCCCGCGGGCGGGCTCGGGGGGGCTCGGCCGGGCCCGGACCCGCCGGGGGAGGCCCACGGGGAGCGCCTTTGACCCCGGGCAGCGCTGCGGGGCTGGGACGGCGGCCTCGGCCTCCAGGGGAGCTTTCCCTCTCGCAGACGCTCGTGGGGACGCTGAAGTGGGGCCATACGGGACTCGCCACGCAGGGCCGCACTCCCAGCAGCCGCTGCCAACAGCACTGGCGGGCAGAGTGTGTAACCCGCCCCCCACCCGGAGCCTCCCGCCCGGGCGCCTGTGTCAGCACGGTCATTACCAATGCAGGAGCCAGCGCGGCCGGAGCGGTGTCAGCTGCATCCTGCACTTTCCTCTGCAGTTTCCACCCGGAGGGCAGGGATGTGACATGGGCAGGAGCCGGAGGTCACAGACCTGCTGGGCTGAGGCGACTCGGCCGACAGCAACCCCGGGCGCCAGCCCGAGCTGGGGTTTGTGCCCGGGGAAAAGCGCACACGGCCTTGAACGGGCCCGCTCCATTAACCCGTTTAAAATGGCCACAAGCACACTGCTCTTCCTGAGGAATTACACCTTAAACAGACTTGGCTGTTTAATAAACCAGCCCTGGTCCCCTGCAGCGGTGACCTCTGATCACGTAGCAATGCAAAGATTTCTTGTAGCGCCGTGCCCGCGCTGCTGCGGCCGAGCGGCGATAATGACCAATGGTCCAGGTGCGACAAACTACTTCAGCGAGAGAGAGGTGGAAAAGTCCTCTCCCACATCTGTGGGGCATTTGGTGATTATCTCTCTGCCTGTGGCAGTGGCCATGGCTGGGGGGCCGAGGGCTTCTCACTGAACCCGGCATTTGTCAGATGGTGATGGGAGCAGGTAGCAAAAAGCTCCTTCCCAACCCGTGCAAGCCGAGCGCGGCGGAGACGGGCGGTCACAGCCCTCGTCCTCACCTGCGATCACGTTTGCCATCTCACCTCCTCCTCCTCCCCCGCAGCCCTGAGCAAGGCAGAAAGCTCCGAGCGCCACCGGCGGGGGCTTCACAGCCGCGCTGCTGTCCCTGGAAGGAGGCACGGCAGGGCAGGCAGGCAGGGCAGGCAGGCAGGAGCGCTCCGGGCCCGCTCGGCCGCGGCCCCAGCCCGGGCTCCCCGCCGCCCCCGCCGCCCGCTCACCTGCAGCGCCCGCCGCGCTCCGGCCCCGCTCCGGGAGCTCCCGCTGCGGCACGAAGGACGGGCATCCGAGGAGACAAGGGGAACAAAAGGACGAGATCAGAAAAAGGAATAAAAGAAGGAAATGTAGCGAACACTAAAAACAAGAGGAGGAATTTTCCCCGTGGGGAAGAGAGGGAAGCGCCACTTACATGAGGTTTTCTTTCCCCCTGCAATTTCTGCAGAAATTCTGACAATGCACGTGCTCGTTTTCCCTTTCCCAGCCCACACAAACCTGTTGTTGTTTTACTTTCATTATTTCACTTTAATGTATTAGAAATGCTGAATCATAAAACAGGGGTTAGTGAAAATGGTATTTATCTTACAGAAATAAGCCCCACATGATTTTAAAGATCCCCACACTGCTGCTGTTATTATTATTATTATCATCATCATGCATCTTGGCAGGTTGAAAGGTATCTCAGAACAGTAAGAATTCAGCAGTAATTTAACATCCCACAGCAGTACTTTAAAAGCTTCAAATAGCATTTTGAATTTTAAGTCAGTACAAGTGTAAATAAATGGATGCACTCCCACATGTCTGTTGTTTTTAAACTTGTGGTGATACTAAAATATTTGCCTAACAGCTTTGAGTTGTAGCAGAATTTCAGCTCATATATACACATGTGTGTGATATTGAATTAAACCATTTGTCATTCTTTTTCCATAAAAGATACAATTTGGCTCTCAGCAAACCATTTGAAATAGAAATTATGATGATGATACCACAGCTCCATTTTATTTTATGAGACTGTATTGATTTTCAAATAGACAATACATGTATTTTTGTAATGTCTAAAAGAAGATATTCTGCCTTTTTATTTTACAGTCCTTATGCTATTACTTTCATTTCAATAAAGGATGGCATTTTTCAGAGATGCTACCATAAATTGCTTCATTTAATAAGTTGCTACACAGAATAATAATGTTACACCAGAGAGCAGCAATTCATAATTTGGAAGAAATAACATTTTTCTTTTAAAAATATTCTTGTCTTTTTATTTTTAAATTAAAATTATCTTTCAGCTGTTTTCTTTCAGAAGGATAATCTGATTATTAAAAAATTCCTCTTTTTTTCTTGCAAGCATCGGAACTTGGGTGTGACTTAATGGGGCTAATTAAAATGGGGAACAAATTAGATTAATTTCCACAGATATAATAGTGATATAAAAGTCTCGTTCTCAACAATGGCTCCATAATAGAACTATTTCATTTATGCCTAAGCAGGTTCCTTATTCTGTCTAGTGAGGATTGCCAGCAGTGTCTTAGTGACAAGGTTTTTATTATTTTTTTGACAGTTTGATAGGAAGTCAGTGCTTGCTTCAGGGTTTGCAGTCTCTTCAAACCTGGATTATAAAGGCTACCATAAAAATATGGATAAAATACTGCCTCCCCAAAGTGCCATATGTTATGGCCTGCACCCCAATGTGGAGACTGCTTTTGTGATACCTGCAGACAACATGCTCCATCTGCTATTAGAGCTGCAATTCAAATACTCAGTCACTAAGGAGTGACTGGGGAAGGAGTCTCCTAAGCTGTGCAAGACAAGGTCAGTCAAAACATAGAGCAGGCTTCAAATTTGTCACGAGACAGTTTTTGCCTATGTCTATGGGTTTATTTGGGTTTTTTTTCCTCCTACAGAACTGATTTCAATATAATTAGATATTTTCCTACCTGTTTTTTTGCAGGGATTCAATCTGAAATTTGCAGTGAGGGATCTCTAGTATACATGAGACATAAATATATGCATTATTTTGCATCACAGAGCAAAAAAGATCTTGCTGGAATGTTACAATATATTAATAGCATTGTGCCATTTAGGATCCTTTGTCAGGTTGAAAAATGCCATTATTTCCAAGCTATAAGGCAGAATTTGCTTTTCTTCCTAACAGCATGGATGTGCACAGGTTTTCCTCTCTCTCCATTTCACAGGATAAATCCTCCATATCCTTCATACTATGACATGAAGGCACAGAAATGCTTTCGCTGCATGGAGTTAAGATACACAAAGTTTATATTAGCTTTACATTTATACAATTTTCATAATTTCCTTTACATTTATGCAGTTGTGGGTACAAGAGACAGTTGCCTCATGCAACATGGTATCTCTTGAGGATGAAAGCAGAGCTAGACAACATAAAGAAAAAATCTTTCAGAAGAAAGGAACATCAGATATTTTACTCAAACACCAGCAGAATGATACTCACATAAACTGATTTGTTTTCCAGAATATGAAAGACTGGATCCATTCATAGATGAGGTAAGGCATTCTCTTCAAGAACTTAACTTAGGTCTGAAGATACGTGGGCTTTGCTTTACTAATCTTAGGGGATGCATGGCTTTAAATAGCATCAGTGTAAATGCCAGTAACAGGCAGTTGTGACACTTTGGGAGCTTATTTCTCATTTCATTTATTTTAAAACTGGGCTTTCACAAGCTCCCTACTCCAAACATGTAACTCATCTCCATATATCAAATTCTTGTAATTTGTGTGGAAAAAACAATAGCATTAAACAGCTCAGGACACTGAAATCCTCTCTCTGCATAAAAGGAAGCAAAATGCAAGGTCTCTTATTATGATCTGATTCCTGTTTCAGTGCAGACATAGAAGTAAGGTTGGTACATTTTTCTCCTCTGCCATTGCAGAAATTTGCTGCTTCTGTTATAACTGCAAGGAGATCTAGTTGCTTGTTATGTATTTGTTCACTTGTGTTTTAGGCTGTCCATAGGAGAGAAGGGAGGTGGCTGTTGGATGCCTCAACAAACCTTTTGAGGCATCCAAAACAAACACTACTTTGTATAGATCCCTGCTGGAAAAGGCACACAGTTAAATGATCAACACCTTCAAAGCCACCAGGATGTGGCATTTGCCCATCATTAGGAGATGGCCATTAACTGCAGGTGAAGGTGCAGCATCAGCAGCCCCAAATTCTGGTCTCACTCTGCATCTGGTGGGTGCAGTGAAGAGAGGGGGAAAAGACGTGGGGAACTCATCACACATCTTCAGCAGTTTTTGGTAATAATGTCTCTCAGCACCAACAAAGTGCTGAATAGCAACATGTAATGTTCCTAATCATAGAAGGCCAAATTTTCATAACGTCTAGCAATCTCAAACAGCAATGTACCTGCTGCACTAACATGTAATATATCTTCAATCCCATAACTGGGCAGCCAATAGCTTCTTAGGCATTGCTAGCAATTTACACAGACAATCGTGGTAAATCCATGCAGAGCTGTAGTTAATGCATACCACTCCAAAAGCAGGTACTGAAAATCTAATTCATAGAGCTAGTTTTTTTTGAGACACCTCCTTTTTTTGCCACCTAAAATTACCTTCCTTTCGATCTTTAATTCAGAGTAACAAAACATGGGCACTCAAATAGCCATTAGTGCAAGCAAGCCAGCAGAATGGTAGCTTGATTGCATGTACAATTTTCTGTGGGATATCAGAAAGCAAGTTAGTAATTTGGCCCTTTATCATTTTCTCTCTGCACATATGCGTAGGTGGGTGCTTCCACGTGTATGTATATGAATTACTATATCATATAATTACTTAATGCAATTAGAGTGAAAACCCAGAACCTACAATCTTGTTTTTCTGACTGTTTCCCCTTTTTAAAAAATAAATTACTCACCCCAGTGGCAAGAGCCAAAATATTCTATACACTTGACGATTTAGCTACCTTATGTGTTTTTCCTGGGAAAAAAAAAAAAGCCCTCTATCATTTATCATGTCATCTTATCACAGTCTCTTTGTGGGACGCAAATAGCACACTAATGTTTTCTTTTGTTAGAGTGAGTTGGCAATCTCCTCAGAGATGGAGCAACTACAGACAGCTCTTTTTTTTTTATAATCTTCCTGACACTTGGATGAGACTGGCTTATCCATCAACATACAGTTGCTCAGTGGTGAGTTGAATGCCAACAGTCATTCAGCATGGATGGCACTTCATGTCCATTATAAAAAAATAGAATTGAAACGAAAGAATTTTTTTGGCAAATATCTTACCTTCTTGTGTAACTCAGAATAGGTTTTTATCATAAACTGATATTACCAGTGTTATGAAAAGCAGAAAGAGCCTTGCATTTACCTTGCCAATTACTGCAGACTTTGAAAGATTTCTCTAAAATTTGCATTTCCACTTCTTCCTTGCTTGCTTGCTTTTTTCTCAAGTTGTGTGCACTGATCAAATACATTTGACAAATGCTGTAGCACTCAGTATCTGCTATGCAGAAGACCAAGCTTGGTTTCTAGTGTGTTTTGGGATCAGAATTTGTAACAATAAAAGGGCACTGCTCTGAGCTCAAGGCTGAAATGATCACCAGAAGAAGGAGCAATTAACAAAGTGGCTTCTGCTAAGAACAGAGAAAAGTTTCAGAGCAAGTAGTGGAGCCATGATGTTTCTGTTCATCTTAATTGAACACCCTAAGATGTTCAATTAAGATGTCCATCTATCTACTCACCATGACTGTTTTATAATACAAAAATGAAACTGAAAACAAAAAGTGAAAGCCATCCAAGGCTGGCAGATTATGCCCTTGCTTACATACACTCAATTCTCCACAGGGAGCCTCCCGAGTGAGGCAAAGAGCCACTGGCTGGTGGAGCTAACCAGGACTCCAGAGCTGACCAAAGGACAGGAAAGCTCTGCCAAGCACAAAGACAGGTAGCGCTAGAAGGCAAAGCAAGCCCACACTTCTGAGATCAGTTCAGACTTCTGAGAGATCAAAAGTGGAAGAAGAAATCTTGTTCAGCAGAGGAAACATTGAGAAAAGCACCAGAGGTACATTGTGGTGAAGATCAATCAGAGCTTTACGGAATTAAATGCTCTTTTAGCTTTGCTTGATGGAAAACTAAACCACCATAGAGATACTGTGATGTCTGTGATAAATATATGTCCTGAAGACAGAAAGCGTTGCCTAGGGGATGTAACGCAGTAATGCTAAATTACAAGCTGTTTTCCTGAAGGACAACACAGCTGCTTTCTTTAAAAAAATATATGGGGGATTCAAGCTGGACCTTATATTCATGTTTGGACAAAAGAGGGTAAAAGTACCCACTGATTATATAAAAGCTATCTTGCAGAACTAGTAGGATTTAAGGTGACAGATTATCTTTTACCATCAGGTGCAAAACGCAGTGAGTCACCAGGGAGCAAAATCATTGCTGTGGAGCAGTGCTGTGCAGCTGGCTCCAAGACAGCCTCCCTGCTGGAGCACAGCGTGCACGGGGAGGGACTGTGGAGCAGGTGACAGGGAGGCACCACAGAGGTTACACATAGACAGCACTGGTGGAGTGGTCAGCTTAGCCTGGCTGTCAGTCCCTGGGCTCGGGGAGCTGAAATAAACCAACAGAGACTGAAAACAGCACTTGAATCGCTGTCATGTCTAAAACCCCAGAGTAATTGTCAGTAGCAGGAGATGTAAACTTCCTCCAGGGAAGGACATTCTCCCTGTCGTGCATGCTGCAAAGCATGCAGTACTCAGTCATCATGATAGTTTTATCCTCCTGTTTCAAACCCCTCTGTCTCTTATATACCTACCTGACATGCTACCATCTGAGACATTTGAAAAAACTCCTTTGATTTCTAAGCAGCTGACATTTTAAAGAAAGGTGGGACAGAGTGAGGAGGCAAAGGGAAAAATCAGAATACGTGCACAGTTTAAGCACGTTGGGCTCAGCAAACGTGTCAGAAACAGCAAACACAAGTGATAAAATGACAGAGATTGTCAGATCACCTAACAATCTCAGATCTTCAGTTTATCTTCAGGATCATTTTCTGTGTCTTTGAAATGAACACAAATTCTGTTAATGCTTCCCTTTGTAAGCTGGCCCTATATGTCACCTATTTCATGTTTCTGTGGAGGAGAAAGCACACAGCAGCTTGCTCACTGGCTTGGATACACTTCTTCTTGCCTCTAAGCCAGCAGTCTCCTCTCTCTGGCTTGGATACACTCAGCTATCCCCAGGGCAGGTGTGTCTAGTATTTCTTAACAGCAGCATTTTAGGAAGCAAGAAGCAATACCACAGACTGCTGAAAAACCCCTCAGCTAGAAAGGTGAGAATGTGATGCCAGAGATCTTAAATGGCGTAAAAAGGACAGAACCAAGCTTCTGCTTTCTTTTTCAGGCCCCAGGAATTTAACAGGGAAATAGAGTGAGGAGGAAAGAGAAAGATAGGAAACTTGTGTCACGGGTCATCCAGCTTTCTGAAAATCTGCAAAAGACCAACAGTGGCACACCTTAACAGAGGCAAAATTGTTTGGGCTCTGGGCTGTGACTGCATTGTCAGGCAACGGCTGGAGCAGGCTGAGGTGAGAGCAGCAGTGAATGAGGGCTTGAAAGGAGACATCACATGCAGAGGGCATGATGTGGAGGGGCATATAAGGAGCAGAGGATGTGGGGAGGGAGGGCAGGAAGGCACAAAATACAGGAGCTGCCAGAAGAGGGTTGTTCATTCCTTCTTTGGAAGATATTCATGATACACAGATACAGGCTTAGAAACTATTCCATGAAAACTCAGGGTTATGGCACTGACTCCCTCACAGGCTAGAAAAATACAGGCTTGAAAGGAAAAGGCCTTCAGGGTAGGAGGGTTTGTTATTTAGGGTTTTAAACTGACAGAATCTGCTGCTGACTTGTAAGGTGGGGAGGTATTAACTCCTGAGAAGGAGGAACAAAAGGCAAGGATTGCGATCCTGCGAGAAAAGACAAGGAGCGTTGCAAGGAGAGGTGGGCTGGTCCAGAGGGGGGGTTAAGGATATTCATCGAGTGCTTTGAGATGAAACATGCTGTGTGTTCGCAAAGGTGTCTGTCAGTCAAGTGGGGGAGCAACATTATGACAACCTCTCTTCCAGGAGCGGCAAAGACCAAGATTTTATTCCCTGCAAAGCCAGCCAAGAAATTACTGAAATGGCTGTTTTAACAGTCAAAGCTGGCAGGGAGAGAACAAAAGAACTCCAGATGCACGTACACACACATCCATCCATCTATCCATGTCCTCCTTTGGCCTCCGATGAGCCAACTTCCACTTAAAGAAAGTCTCTTACATTGGGGAGAAAAAAGGCAGCAAAATATTTTGCTGCTGTGAAACAAAACTATCTCCATTTCAGGGAGGGGTGCAAAATGGGTGTAGCTTGCATGAAAATTTCTGAGAGTACTGTTGAGTCTAATGCACACAGAATGGCAGAAAAGAGGTTAGATTTCTTTTGAAGCAGCCACTCTTGTTTCATGAATACCAACTTGCTGTCTTACCTCTCACAGAACGGCTGTGGCTGTGGCTCCATGAGACAGACAGGCTCAGGTTCCAGAGGGGCTGTTCTGAAAGCCCGCAAACACACAATATTGCTACACTTGCTGTTTTTCACTTGTCGGTATTTAATTAACAAATACAAATGCAGAACTGTGCTGAAATTAAAAAAAAAGATAGTTTGGTTTGGAAAAAACTTTTAATATGAGGAAGTTGCTTGTTAAACAGAGAGAAATTTGTTGTTCAGCTGCACTCAAAACACAAGAAAAGGGAAAAAAACATTAATGTGTGCCAGGGCAAAAGAACCACTGTCTTGGCAAGAAACAGAAACATTTGCAAGCTTCTGAGTTAGTATTTGAACAATGGGGAAGAAAATGAACTAGAAAAACTGCCTGATGGGCTGCTGAGAAGAATCTTCCTCCCCCTGCTACACAGACCACAGACTGATTTTTGTGTCTTCTTATATCCAGATAAGATGGACTGATGGTACAACAAATAATATCTGACACAGGAGTTATACAAAAATTTACAGCGGCCTGCAGTCCTTGAATTCAATGGCAATCAAATGAGCAACAAAAGTATAATCAAGTACCACTATTCCTTTCAGAAGATACTGAAAACTCTATAAGCTTTTTCACACAGTTGCTCTCCCAGTATAGGCTGATAGAAAATTAAAATCAAAACACCAAAATCAAACCAAGCCCTGAATTCTTGGTTGAAGATCAAGGTGAGAAGAAACCTTAAGTCTGGCTGTCAAATATCAGAAGAAACCGGTTTCCCAGTGTTTGCTTTTGTCATTTTCCCTATGGTGGATAACTTCAATAATTACCCTTAATACTTCATCAGAAGTCCGCCCTTCCTCAGTTTTATCCCAAGTTCCTAGTCAGCAACTTCTCAAACTGCCCTTCACATTTTGGAGTTATCTTCATGTATTGCAGGTGAAGGTAAGAATTCCCTGTTGCCAAGCTATTCATTAGTATTTCCTTTTAATCCTTTTCCTATACAAAACAAATTTCTAAATATTGCCTGTGTCAAAGTAAATAATTTAATATACATACTTAACTTGGGGCTGGTGGGAGGTAGGGCTGCAACTGTTTGCAGCCCAGGAGCTTCACTTTGCTGGATCCTTCTTAGCATGAAGGTGCCAGGTCAGAGCGTGTGTGACCACGGAGAACATTCCAGCTACAAAGTGCATCCAGGTCTTTTCCAGCACCTGTGATTCCTGACCTTCTACACCCAGTTTGCTTCTAAACACTTTGAAAGCAACGGCACCCTATTCAAAGCCTCAGTGTTCCAGCATTTGCTAAGCAGTACATTCTATTAGTGAACACTTTCACTGCAGGTTAAAATTTTCAGACGCAGATGATACAATGCACTGAGAAGTATTGGCTGGGGGAAAAAAGCCTGTCACACATAGCAGGACTACTGATAATGTGCAGTGCATTACACTGCAGCAAAAATGACTAACATCAAAGCTAAACAGGAATGATTTGTATGGTTGAGACAAGTAGAATAAAATATGTATTTTAAATAAATCAGTTTTTAGGAACCAGGCACAGGTTAATCCTTTATAAATATGTTCACAGAGTACATTAGACACCAGCCCGCCTACACAAAATGAATGCAGCACACACTCTGATGTATTACAGAGGCAGGATAAATGAGGGAACTCTTCTGTGTTTGATCTGGTTCTGCTCTGTAATTCAGAGATACTGGAGATGGGTGGTGAGTTTCTCATTGATCCCAAAAGAACCAATAATGTTGAATCCTGTGAAATGTAAGCTTTGTAGAGGATTGGAGGCTATGCACGAAGGACACTATAGCTTTAGGGGCATATTCTCTTCTCTGGAATGTGTGTAACTGGCATTCACAAGTGTCATACATATCCCAGGGAAACTAGACCCTGTAGCTTAGCAATACTTAAAATGCATACCTAGCTCCACAGGCAATTATATCACTCTCGTGGCTACATCTGCATCCAGTTATCAAAGGATAGATTTCCAGCAGATAATAAATGAACCTGCAAATGAGTGTCTTCAGAATTTTGAAACAATGCTAAATTTGCCACACATCAGCATTTAAAAATGCAGCAGAATGAAGCCAGAACATCAATCCAAGTCTAAGACATTTAGATAGAAAAAACAGAGCTAGCACATAGATATGGAAATAATCAATTCCATTTCTCTCCACACCCTCCATTCTTTCCAGCTTTTTAAATCATTTGCTCCAGTCCTTGCTTCTCAGAACTGTATTTTGCATGTGGTGGAGGTGTTAATCCACAGTTACTTGACAACAGGGTTGTGAATTTTAGCTAATGAAAGCTTTTAAAGGCACAATGAAATGCTCAGATGAAAGGCAACAACGAAGTGCAAAGTATTATTACAGCCTAGCCTAAGTTTTACTGAGAGCATTCTTATACAGGATGGACACAGCATAAATATGTATTACAGATGATAACCTCCCTGTAAAGGCTAATTCCCACCTCTGAAGCTGCCAAAGGCAAGGGGTGGCAGTCTTATAAGACTTAATAAAGTCTCACAATGTTTTCATCCTGTTCCTACCCCCAGGAGCTGGAAGAGAACCCCTGTATTCATCTGAATCCTTAATGAGCAGCATGTCCATCCCGGCATATTGCTGGCACAATCAGATCACAGGGAGTGCAGGCTGGGATGGTTCAGTGAACACTGTAAGGCAGAGGCAAATACAGGAAGGACAGCAAATGCTCTAGTCCTAGTTACAGCAGTTTGGCATACAGTAAGTTTATAGTGTGTATCTGTATGCTATCTATGGGACAGGTAAGCAAAGGGACAGAAATCTGCTTGTCATTTTTCTTGAGAATTTTTGCTAAAATCCAAGTAATTGTGCATGATAACAAAAAGGAACAATTAACACAGTCTGTATTTTGCAAAGGTGAGAAAGGGATGGCTGTCAACAGGATGTGGATGAAAGCACCAGTAACTCATTTGGAAAAGAGCTAGTACCAGAATAAATGTACAACAGCTTACCAGGCAGAGAGAGGACAGGATCTGCTGCTCTGAAAGATGGTTTGATCTGTTACGATGGGAATGAAGTCTTCAGTTTGAAAAATATTATTATGCTTCCTAGGTCTGCAAAAGCTAACATTGTTCTAAAGACTGCACCTCTCTGATCAGCTGCTGTTTCACTGATCATAGTCTAAGTGATCCGTAGCCCCCTTCTTTTTCTGCCTCTGTTCAGATAAAAGATTGCAGATTAATTTCAGTTATTGTTTGCGTGTTTTTCTTAACAGTTTACTCTCAGCAGCTTCTGATTTAGCCTTATGTGTTCTGTTGTTTGGGAAAAGGCTGGAAAGATAATTTTTAGATCGGTACCTAACATTTTCAAAGTAATAGCAGGCACCTCATGCATGCATCTCATGTTCCACCCTTTTGGTAAATGTATTCTAACACTCTACTTACCTGCTTTAAAAGGACTGGCATGTTGAACCAGCTGGCCTTTTTCCAGCGCTATAGCTTTTCATGTTATATTCTGCTCCTCCAATTTCTGTATTTTCCCTGCATTTTGCAAGACAAAATGAAGAAGTTTAAAGGCACATAATGTTTATGTGACAAAATCTTGCTGCTAAGTACAGTATTACTGACGGATTAGTTTAATGCAATAGCATAATGTAATTTAATTATAGTAATAGTGCACAGCAACAATCTTACTACTTATGTCAGATTGTGAGACATTCTCTTTTAAAAGCTTCATCGTTATTATTTAGTTTTTTTATTTAGTTCCAGTGTCCCCCCCTTCCTCCACATACAGTAAATTAATTTCATAGGTGTAGAAGAAGAAACATTAGGTAAATTGCTCTCATTTTGCCCTAAGAACTCACAATACTAACTGAAAACCTATTCTGCATCATTAGACAATAGTCAAACAGCCTATGGTGAAAGCTCGTAGCCTTCTGGGCAGTAAGTCCTCAGACCTGCATTCTGCAGCTTAAAAAAATGAAACAAACATCAAAAAACAACGCAGGAAGAGAAAAAGCAAATAGGAGCATTCCACCACATCCACCTTTTGTATTTACCTGAGAGCTCTTACTGGAGATTGATCCAAAATCCTGTGCCAACTATTAACTATTTCTAAATTCATGTAAACTATTGTAGTTCAGGGCTCCAGGTTTTTACAGCCCACAGCTTCCACTGATTTCAGCTGTGGCTGACTGCAATTCTGAAAATCCAACCCACAATAATTCCTATTTCTAAAGTGTTTTCTATCTGAAGACCACAGAATTTTCTATCAGTGCTAATTTAGCCTCCAGAAAGACAGAAAAATGTATCTTCAGCCAGCACAGCTGTATGCAAAGTGAACATCTGTCCATTGCCAAATTCAGTTTAGCTAATAATAAAAAAACACACTTTATTTTCTTTTCCAGACAGGATCAGACTGCAAGGGAATGCCTGGAGAGGATTTCTGTGCTTTAAAAAGGGAAACAGGGGAAGACAGAATTTCCTAAGGTCACTGAGGAAATGTGTGGCAACGCTAGGAAAAGAACTCAGCGCTCGAGCAGCAGAGATACCATCTTCACAGCCAAAAGCAGATGGGTTTTCTCTGCAGTGTGACATACCAGCACAGACAGAGCAGGTCTGTGGATTTAGTGGCAATGAAGTTAAATAAGGTTAATTTCTGGGTGGCTGAGAGATTGCATCATGGCAAAAGCTCTTCTTGCCTTACTGCAATAACAATAGCCAGGTAACGCGAATTAGCCAAACCACTGCAAATCACTGCTTTTTAGAGGGGGGAAAAAGATGTACCCTTGTCTTGAAAGTATGGAAACTGCAAAAATAATGCTGCTGTATGCTGACAGGTTGCTGTTCATTTCCTAGCTTGCCCAAGGCTTTGTATACAACCTTTTAGGCGTGAGGCTTAAGCCACAAAGGGTCTTAGGCTCAGTACTGTAATGCTTGACTCCTAGGGGTTCTTTTAGCTTAAGAAACCCTCAATTCCACAAAAGCCAGCATCTCTGCATCTGTGTCCATGGGACCTGCATTTCTCCTTCTTTCAAGGCTTTCGGAAGACGACTACAGGGTGAGTGGACACACTTCTCTCTCCTTTTGACTTCACAATGTGTAAGAGTGTGAGGAAGTATCCATGCCTAGTGGCTCCTTTTAATAAAACACACCAACATAAGGAGTAAATAAGCTTTCCCCACTCCTTTTAAAGCCTCAACCATGTATTTAAGAGCAGTTCTGTGCCATGAGTGAGAAGAATGCCCAGCCTTTTTCCATTTGATTTTGGGTAGATGTTTCAATCCAGAATCAATCTTTTGCAGCAAAAGATTTTAAAAAATCTTTTTAAAATATTTTTGCAAAAGAAAATGCTAAAAGCTAGCCAATTTAATTGGGTTTTACAATACCAAAGACCACCTGTCACATCTACGGCACCTGTAAAAGCTACAGATAGAAATGTAATTATATGCCAGTTCATTTTTGCATTCATTTTGGCATGCAGCAGAACCCCTTTCTCTAGCCAGCCTCTGCTACTGCAGCAACACCCCGTGCTCAGCAGCAACCTGGACTTTGATGGAAGTGGCACCATTTTTACACCTTTCTGCCCTGGTGTTATTCATACTGTGTACCATTTGCTGCCAAAAGCCTCTGCATTCCTTAAAGCTTTGTCTCAGAAGAAAGAAATCCGGGTCAAACTCCCTGCCTGAAAGCAAGCTGGTGGGGGATTTAAACCTTTGTCTTAGCTCCACATCTTACGTGACTCTTCTGAAGATTTAAGGGCACTAAGAAAACATTGTCCTCTTTGCTGTGTTTTGCATGGAACTTTATAAGAACTGGGAAGCAAGAAGCTGCTCCCAGCCTAAGATCTACTACAGTAAATTAGGTCACTTCAGCTGCGTCTGTAGCAAGAGGATGTACAGAAGTCTGTTCCTCCCATTGATAACATTGTTCCCTTGCCTATAGGTGTCGGTTTGGAAACAAATGTAGGGCTACAATTTAAAGTGAAACTCATGATTATCAGTCTCTCAGCTATTTTTTTCTTTTTTTTTTTAACCATTCCGTTGCAGTGAACAACTTCTGCGCTGCTGTGAGCTTGACTCCTAGCCTCAAGATCTCACCCTCCCTAGTGTTGTCTGGATATCAATTCTTTCAACCCCCAGTCCTTCCTCACAGGTAGGAAGCACATCACAACTCATTAGTAATTTACTGCTACAGTAATTTTTATAATTACTGCCAGGAGGCCTCATTAAATTTGATCTAATGAATAAATATTGTATTTTTCAACGTGATTACCAGAACAGCTTAAGCTGTGTGCCATAAACAATTATTTTCCTCAATATGCAGTATGTCAGTGAGTATTGATTTTTATTTTGTAAAGAATTTACTGTATTTCTATCCATGGCTATTAAGTAATAAATAGCCAATCTTCTGAAGCCTCAATTGCTGCAGAGCAGATGGCAAAAGAGAATTTGGGGTATCTGTTGCAAAAAGTAAAAGAATGCATGTTAGTGGAGATAAAGGGTTTGTCAGGAGGTTAAGAAGGAGTGCTCCAATGTGAATGTCTCTTGTAGCCCTCAAGAAAGCTGCCTGCTCTAGTCTGGAGTCTCTGATGTGTAAGTCTGTGATATCAAAAAAAAATTTAGGATTTATTAGCAGGATACAACAAAGCATTTTATCTCAGAGAACTAACACATGAACAAACATTGATGCCTTATGTTTCATTTGCTTTTAGAGCAACTGCTCAGATGGAACATTCTTCTAACAGGTTCAAGAAAAATAAAGAAATATACAATATGCTGAACAAGAACCTACAGTTCAAACCAAGGCTGCAAATTATATTTACTTTCCAGCATCATTTACTCCTTTTTTTTTCAGCAATTGCAGACTGTAGCACACGAAACTGTAACAAAGCAGGGAACTGTAACAAAAGGCATCAGAGGAGCTGAGGACCAGGAGGAAACCCTTCACATTTTTGTCATGTAAGAATGTTTCCTGCACCTCCAGCTATACTGTACCATATTAGATAGATCTAATTCCCTAGCTAAAGCACTACTTAAATAATTTCGAAGTAAATTTATCTACATCAATAAATAGCACTGCTGGTCTGTGCTATCAGATTTTCTGTCCAAACCAGACTTTCATTTAGGGTGAAAGTAAAAGGGGTGTGGGGAAACCTAGGGTCATTAGGAGCAATTAATGTACCTGAAAGGATTTTTTCCTATTTAATGGACATTTTTGAATTGCATTTTCTCTCTTGATTGTTTAGTTTAAGGAAACCTGGGAAGTGTTGAGATTGTTAGCTCAGTCTCCCATGCTTGCTCTCCACACTGGGCCATGGCCTCTCCCAGATTCCCTGGGCTCAGCACAGTGCAGTCACCAAGCTGTGACTGTGTGTCACCAGAACAGCCTCTGGCTCTCAGCAGCACACACACATCACCTCCAAGCTGAGCTGTAGCTGTGTGTCACCAGAACAGCCTCTGGCTCTCAGCAGCACACACACATCACCTCCAAGTAAATCACAGGACATTAACTCTACACAGGGCCTCAGAACTCAGATCCACCTTAGCTGCTGCTTCACTTAACAACATTTCTACTTCAGGACACTTAGCATTTGCTCTCATAAGGTTCCTTATACCCAGGTTTCTCTTGTGACAGATGTGAAGGAACCTCATTCTCACCAACAATGGCTGAAAAATACCTGTGCTTCCAGAAAGGCTGTCAAACAAAGCATAACCTCCCTCATCTCACCAGTGGTGGGAGCTGGCAGCAGCTGCTGAATGATCTTTGCAATGAAAAGCAACAACAAGACAGATTCTCTCCCCACTTTTTATTTTTGGTGCTCCATGTCCCAAAAGCACACTAATCCAGCATTGCAGAGCTCAGTACAACTACAGGTAAAAGCACTAGCAACAGTACCCTGGCCTGACATCTCCAGTACCTCTTCTGGCTGCAGCAACTGTTTTCTGAGGGAAAAGGTCAACATGTTTAGGTTTGTAAGTGGTTTGCCATTTACAAAATCCACGTCTTCTTGCACATTATACAGCAAGCTGTGACTCACTGGGAGGGGCAAGGGAGCTCCAGCAAGGCCAGCTGTTGCACAGGTATCAGGGAACTCCAAGTTATGGCAGGAAAAACATTTCCTTGTGGATCCCAATATGTAAAAAGCAGAATGTGGTATCTGTACAGGGGAAAACAGAAGCTACATTTCAGCGGTCAGGCTTAATTAGCAAGTTAGTTAAGCCTGACATCAGCCAAACTGTTCATCTCATTCAAAACTTTTCTTCAGAACTGGAAAGAAAAATAGAAATCAAAAGCTAGACATGAGATTTCAGAAACTAGAAAAACAGATGGGGATAAAACCAATAGTACTTAAGAGACTACCATACTCTCAACTCCCATGCATCAGCTACAATGTAAAATATACTAACTAGCGAGTATGCCAAAGAAATAGTGCATATTATATTTACTACTGAGTATGTCAAATAAATAAACTGTCTCTGTTTGCAAGGAGAAAGGGTGTGTGTCTTCAGCCTGTGCTACACACACCTGTGCTGTAGGTACCCAGAAAAAAAAAAAGTAAAATTCCTTGCTGTGGGTAAGTCTGCCTGTCTTGATGAAAATTAATTGCACTTACATTAAGAACATTCAAGTGTTAATTATTTTCCAAAGCAGGCTTTAGCTATGTTAGTGAATGGGGGTTTGGTCTTACAACTACAGGAAAAGTGACTTGTTTGAGAGCACACCAGCAGGTTTTGACAGAACCCTGTATCTGTATTGTGTAATGGGCACATAGATATCCTACACACAGGTATGTTTTTATTTACTGGAGGTGCTTTTCAGAGCTTTGTAATACCAATGCTGTTTTCTAGCCACACCAACTATTTAAAAACTGGAAGTTACTTCTCCCGGAAAAAATCTAGGATTACATCAAAGCATTTCAGTTCCTCACAACAAAACTCTGTGCTTGGTTTCCAATACTAAAATTGTAACATCACAACTTTTTCATAAGAATTAAATGGAAAGAGAAATAAAGGGGGAAGAAAAAGCTTTAGAGTGTTAACTCTCCACGGCAGGAGGAAGCCAGCATGGGCATTGAGCTCAGCACACTCATTCCCTTCTCCCTGCTGAAAGGGACACAAAAAGAACTCTGGCTAAGCATTTCTTTTTCTGCTAATGTGAAAGTTTTCTTTTAAAGAGGAAGCAGATTGAACAGAGCACGAGAAAAGAATTTGACTCTGGCTTATTTCCAAAGGGTTTTTTTTCCTGATGATTCACTGTTATCACTTGTATTCACATTACAACTAGCCTCAAAAAGAAATACCCAAAACCAAAACCAACCCCCCAACACACCCAACAACAAAAAAAAAATACACAGCACAAAAGCACTAAGAAATAGAGTCTTTCCTACTGCTAAATTCTGCTAATAAGCTATATAAGAAGAGGATCATGTAAGATAAGAGTGCCTGTGTTCATTCACATTTGAGTAGGAACATTGCTAAGCCTCTATATCTGGAACTTTAGGGCACATCTAAAAATGGTGAACTTCCAAGGTGTTAAACAAAATGGTGGACCCTGATTGGACTTATCTTACTTCAGATATATAATAAAGGAGAAACCATCTAAATTTCTCCCAAGTCTAAAATGTTTAAATATTCATTATAGTCTTACCAGTCTTTCATTACTTTCAAACAGTTTGACTGGATATCCAGAGAGGAGACATAACTGCTAATTCCCTGAAAACATGAACAATAACAATTTTTATTCTTGGGAGACCTCTCACCCTCACTCCTAATGTCAGTCAGTTGTGAAGCTTATATAGCAATTCACAAACACACCATTTTTACATGGATATTTAAGCTAAAGGGAGGTAAGGGAAAGCCAAAAGGAGTGCTGGTAGGGTTGCTTTGTTATTGTGTATGTGATTAAAAGAGAGTGAGGATGGTTGCCATAAGCTTCTGTTATCTACACCTCTTGACACAACCTAGCACATAATTTCATTCTCTGTGCCTGCAGTTACATTAAGAGACAGGAAAGAATATAATGCTAGTTTGAGTCCAAACACAAATGTATAATTTCAGTAACATTTTATATCTGCTTTCAGGAGTAGATATAAGTTTTGCCTGTGGATATATTCCAAGGGAAAGACTGTACCAGTAGGTTTCAACACAGCTGGAGCTACACTTCAACTGACTTTTTTTCTAGCCCAAGTGATCAGTACAAAAACTACTAAAGTACTACTAACAGAGACAGGTGCAATGCCTTCTTAATCCATCCTGACCATACCATGACTTCTGGTTTATTTTTTTCATATAACAGAATTTTCTGCCCTCCTTACAAGAGCTAGATCAATTCTAGCCGGAAGAAAGCTTGTACCAAACAGCAGCAAGAGCTGTTTAAATATGACAACATCTCTGTGCTCTACACATATTTTCATACAGATTCAATATCCACAACTTCTTGTAAGTATCAGTCTCCTAGTTCCCCTCTCATCTTCTGTTTCCAGGACTTCTACCTCTAGCACTGATCATTACATTTTTGAGTTGAAACATACAATTCCCCTACCATTTTCCAGGTGCAAAGGGCTTGTGGGGTCTTTAGGAGACCCAGGCTTATTCTTTGGAAGAACACTGAGACACAGCCATGCAGGTGCAGTGCTGTCCTCTCTCTTTGGCATTTGCAGCCCACACACTCACGTGTATCTACAATGAAGCTCAGCATTATCTGGGTGCTGGTGTTCAGGATCCCACAGACTGGCCAGCCTCTATTTGACAGTTCTATCTTTTTACTCACTTGCTTTAGAGGTCAAGAACCTCAAAGAACAGTAGGCAGCGTTTCCAAATCCCCCCACCAGTTCACGCCATTAGCCATGCAACAGCTGCACTCACAAAAGGCTAAGAGAACAAACTGGATGATGCCAGCAGAGGTCAGCGGGTGACTCTTGGCAAAAGTTTCAGATCCCAGTGTATTACAGATGGTTTCAAAGTCAGCTGAGTTCCCTCACCCTGAAACACTTTGAGTAATTCTTTAACCAAACGCCACCATTTTGCTGTTTTTCATTTCATTTGCCTTCCTAAGCAAATGATGATGATGCTTTGGTATGTTGCCACCATCTCTGTGCTTTTCTCTTCAAAATGTTTTTTTTTAGGTTGCTGGCAGTCAAAAGAAAGGTATATCAGCACATGAAGCAAGGAAGAGAGGTACTTTCCAAAGTTACTATTCCAATCCCTACACTAATATAACTGGTTAAGTAGCCAAGCATGCTGCTGTGCCATGTTTATTGTCTGCTTCAGCCTGTGAAGCAACGCTGCCATGCTGGGCTTTTAACTTACGTGTAATGCAAAAAAGTTTAATTGTTAAGGAAGATGAAAGTTTTTTTCTCAAAATTTGAAGAGACCTAATGCTTCAATGTTTGACTTAATTAAAAAGCAAGTGGAATGGGGGAAAAGTAAACAACATATATATTAGTATATACCAGCCTAAGAAAATCTTCTGGTAATAAGGAATTTATTACCAATTTAATCAGTATGTATTATATAAAGTCATTCTAAATTATTATATATCAGGTTAAAAAAGTTTTTTCAGACCTATGCACAAGATGCCCTGGCTCTAAAGCAGAGTAGTGAGGGAATGTCAACTCATGCAGCCTTTGTCAATTATAAATCAGTAGTCATTCTACCTCACACGAGCTTCATTCTTTTGTTCTTCCTCACACAGTGATACTTTATTTCCATGCATCTTTGGTTTTTAAAGCTGACAGGACCTTTTCCTCTCCAGTTTCCTAAACTGCTGCTCATTCACTGCACTTATAAATTGTGAACTTGTTAAAACTGTATTTCAGGTCCACATCAACAGCACTTAAGTAACTGTGGTAGAGGGGCCTGGGGAAAGTGGGGTATTGAGACACCTCAAAGTCATCACAGTAGACAAACTAACATCCTCCACAATTCATAAATATGAATTTATTCTCACATCACGAGCAGTGTGATGACAGGCACATCTAAAGACAGCTTTTAGGTGAGAGTAACAGGTGAGGATTTAACCAGTAAAGAGTATCTGGGACAGTCACTCTGCTGGATCACTTCTTTCCTATTTCCTCTCCCTACAGAAGGTTACAGCTTTTTGTGTAACCTTCTGCCACAGCCTCATGCAACCCCTGTCTAGACCCAGGGCACAAAAGCAGCACAAGTGTCTCCACTATCAGCATGCAATCAAGGCCCCTCAGGTAATTCTCTGCTCCAGAAAAGAGCTCCTGAGAGGCTACTTAAGAGCTTGTTTGTAAAAGAATAAATAAATAAATAAATAAATTTAAATGGCACACACATTACTCCAACTCATGTCCAAAATTTGATGCTCATCCTTGTCAACTCAGGATGTAGACATCTGGTTTAAAAACAAGTAGAGAAAAAGCAGAAGAGTAAAGCACACAGCACATCAACCTAGAGCCTCTGTTAAGCCTGAACTAACTAAGCACTCTGTATTCTGACCATCACCATTTAGTCACCAGGTACTGAACAATTCACTCCAAGCAGCACGAATATCAGAGCAAGCCTGATTCAGGAACACAGAGCCAGAGACAATAAGATGGCAGAGTCCCACTGATCCCCCAGGTATGATGGGAGCAACCAAATCCTTTACTTTGCAGTATAAGTTCACCTGAAAGTGGTAAAAGAGAAGTACAGCTCTAACAGGCTTTTTAAATCCAGTTCAGAGACAAAAATATTCTAAAATTGAAAATTTTTATTTTCAAAATAAAGAATTTTGTACAGAACAGTGTAGATCTGAGGAAATCTAAATACAGCAGTCTCTGTAATATAACACAAGGGTCTGCTTTTAGCACAGTACTTTCACACTCTAGCAATCAGAAGGCAAGCCAAGCAATTAGGAGGAAAAAAAAAACCCAACCACTTTTATCTGTCAGAACATGTATTTCTAAAATGAGTTCCTTCTTCACAAAATGTACCTAGAGGGAAGAGCACTCTCCACACCTCAGATTGCACAGCTATTCACACTATAAAAACAGACAAAGAGAGGACAAGAGATTTTCAATAGGAGAGATGATTTATGAAACAGAACTGCAAGTCTGAGACATAAATATCTGTTGTTTCTAAATTCCTCTCTCCTCCCCTCCCACAAACACTGATGCAATTCCCAGAAAGGTACGAACTGTGGATCATTTTGTATACACACAGTGCAAATACTGCACAGGCACAGAAGTTAAACCCATGGTGATTCTTCTACTGCTCAACTGTACATTATTTATAGCATTACATTCTAAATCTTACACAAAGCTTACACAGTAGTTTCCATAACAAAACTAAGCACATTTACACACTTTATGGTTCTCTGGATGCAACTTTCATGGCACCTTCTTTTTCACAACAGAGTACAGGAGACCCCTATGTGCTCAGCATATCAGAATTCTTCAGCTCTGTTTCTGCTGTACTTACATTTCACAAATGTCATGTGAAAGAACCTTCCACAATCACAAAGAGCCAGATACAGAGACATTCATTGCCTGTTTTCCTGATAACCAAACTAAACAAGTTACCACCTTTCATCCACTCAAAGATGGCCAACAGCCACACGAACTGTCACCCCTCTACTTGACCAAGCCCTGGCCTGGAGGTATCCCTCTTCCCCAGGACCACTGCTGAGTCTGCAAAGCAGTTCTGCAGCAGGAACAGGGAAAAGAGAGTCCACCAAAACAGTAGTTTACCACATGGAACATTCTGTTTTAGACAGTGGTCACTACACAATGTATACCAGTACATTCCCATCACTGTCACCAGCAGGCAATGCTAGTGCTGTGGAAACTTTCAGCAGTGACCTTCTTTCATCTGGCCACACAAAATGCCACATCAAACAGCATCTACTGCATTTTTTAATTCATACAATCTCCCTTGAAATGGCCAGTGTGAACTTTTAGTACTCTATAAAACCAAATACTAGTGCTTGGAGACTGCTCAGCTGCAACTTACAGAGCTTCCTTTTTGAACTTAAGAACATGGCTGTTGCTTCAGAGGATTCTACAATTCCATTTGATCATGAAGTGGCTGTATTGCAGAAGTTGGGTGCTTTGTTCTGTGGAGAAAACCACCCCAAGTTTTCAGAACATCTCAATCTTTCTGTAACCAATTTTGGAGCATGCACCAGCATAGATTGCTGCATGAGTGAAACTGATGGCTTAAAGCCCCATCTCCTTTCAGGAAGAAAAAAAAGAAGTTACTATCATGAATAAAAGGATTGATCCTATCTGATTTGCAAAGTTGTCTGAAGATAAAACGATGGCCTGTGGGTGAAGACCTGCACTAAACAGCTTTCCCAAGTATGATTTATAATGAAATAAATGAAAGGTTTTTATCCTTTTTTACCCAAAAGGAAAGGGAAGCAGAGAAGGCACTTTGTAATCTCATTTGATTAAACAATTCACTGCAGGCAATAATATTATGTTGGTGAAAGCATATGTAATTTAAAGGCTGTCACAGCTTCAGTCTTCCATTCCAAGTTCTTGTTTCAGACTGAAAGGCAAGTAAAAACATGAGTCAGCTTGCAGCAAAACACTGAAAACTCTTTGAACCAATTAGTGGAAGCCCTGACAATACATACTGAGGTTGAGAGCTAAAAGGCAGAGTGAATATATCACTCGTTTCAGGTAAAATTCAGTGTTATCAGAAAAATCATAGGGCAAAATCTCAGATTCTGGAGGCAACACAGAGTAATCTTGAGATTTACCTGACGAACTAGGATGTGTACATCTTTTCCCTCCCACTTTTGAGATGCTTATCCCACTTAATGCAACCATATCACTGACACAATGGCACACTCACCTCTTTAAGTAGGCATGGACATTGTCAAAGCCGTGGTACTTGGCCAGATAGACCAGGACACCGGTGGCACATCGGCCATCTCGCTGTCTGCAGAAGCTACAGTTGCAGATTCCACGACATGGGGGGCACCTCCATGTCTACACAGAGGAGAGACAACAAGAAGCCCTTTTAGCTGAGATGCTATGCCAGATTAACTCATACTCACTTAGGAGAATGCCCTGCTCCACACCGAGTTCTGCAGTGAACATCAGCACTGCATAAAGGTGTCTAAACCAGTACAAGAGTACAAATTCCTCAGTCTGCAGAGGATTAAGCTCTCCATTGCCTGCCTTGCACATAACCACAGGAAGTATTCCACTCTGTTTTAACTCCTACATCACAGCCCACAGCAGCAGCACTTTGTCCACAATACAGTTCTTTTCCCTAGGGCATTAAGCACTAATGCAGAGATAAAGAGAACACTATTTTGATACTCAAACACAAGAATATTTTGGCTGCTGCTCTGTTCTCATACTTTACTCCTGCAACTAAAACTACAGAAGTAGTAAATACAACAAGTTCTACACAACACAGTTGTGTGATTCAGGGTGAATCACACATGATGTAGTGCATGATGTACTACAGCACTGTAAGCAGTTGTTAAAACCACTGCTGCCAGTGACCAACAGCCCTGTCTGTGGAAGTCAAGCCCCAAAAGCCAGCACTGAGCATGTCCTACCGGGTCCAGCAGCGCTGCTCTGACATCCTCCCCGTATCTGTTGCGCAGGCAGGGCCCGCAGAACTGGCCCCGCACTCCCACGCACTCAGGGTTACGACAATTGGTCTTGGTGTCTATGGTTTTCTGGCGGCACTGATGGCAGGTGGATCCCTAGAACACAAAAAAACAAACGAGACATTCAAGATGGCATTTTAGATAGGGGGAAAAAAGCATTGAACAAAATCTCTTTGGCAGCTAGCAGTGCTTATCCCAAAACAGAAAGCCACCTTGCAAGTTTGAACCCAGATTGTTTTGACACTGCATCTTCAGTGTCTGGTAATCACTTAGGTATTACAGTTGTTCCAGCACGAAACCAAGCTAATTGGCTTGGTAAGGGCCATTCTACAAGTTCAGGCAAAAATAAGAAGGGACACTTCAAGATCTCAGACATATTTCTCCCAAAAATTACATCCTCTCTATGCCTATCAAATAGGCAGTGTACCCTATTTGATGCTAAAACACAAACACAGAATAACAAAAAAAATTACTTTGCTAAGTACACATTTCACAAAGCTGGAATATACTTACCAAGGCCCTGTTATATACTTTTTCACTTGCAGATCCACAGATGTTATCCAGCTCCTCTGCTGTTATGTCCTCAACTGGGCGCACGACATGTGGAAAAGCCATGGCACCACGGTGACCCCTCCTGGGAGTACGGGCTTCATGCTGAATAGCAAAGACACAATACTTGCACTACTAGTTTCAGCAAAAACTCTACAAAAGCAAAGATCTTCACAGCAATGCTGAAGTCTCAAACACCTATCATATATTTAACCAAGACATAACAGAACTTTGTACCAATGAATGATATGGATGCAGCTTTAGCACCTTTACTTGATCTGTCCCCCTCAGGGTGCAGTGGTGCTACTGATCCTGCTTCACTCCTGCTGGGGTGCAAGAGGAAGTGGTTTTTCAAGGACAAGGAAGAGGAAATGGAGAGCACATATAAAATGGCCTTTTTTTTTTTAATTCTTCTTAAGGCCATGGCATACTGATAAACCTCATCAACTCTCTATGAATCGCTATTTTCTTGAAGGGAAACCTTCATACAAAACCACCCTCACAACCTTCAACAAGAGAACTAGATCTTCATCATACCTCCAGGTATTCATCAGACATCTTTCTTCTTCTCACCAAGATGTATGGGTCATCTTCTTCCTCTTCTGGTACAACAGTAGGAGGGCCTTCAATCAAGGACCTGGACCTTGTGTGAGGCCGAGAACTCCGGTCTGGGTTCCTCCTCAAGGCACATTTGGGCAGTGAACGCCTTGGAAGTCGCTTTGGTCCCTGCTAATGTTTAAAAGCCCCTAATTAAACAGATGAAAACACAGATAGCTCCTGACCCTACATTGAATTTCCCCCCTAAAGATGCCTTCCTCTCATCTTTTCCAAAGACATGTCTATCCCTGTCCCAGTCAGAAAACCAAAGGTAAGAAGATCCTAAGCAAGTTCATGTCAGGGATTCTGCTAGTCACTGAGAAAGAGCCAAAAGCAGCAGAAGCCGTGTCTTGAGGAGCTGCGATTTTCAGCGGTGTTCTAATCTTCACCCAAATTACAAATACATCAGCAGTGAAATTCATTACACTGCTGATTCACAACCCAACCTTCTTAAAAGTTGGGCTAAATGCCAGGTGTTTTTCAAGGCTCCAAACTCACAGAATATTCAGGTCTGAGCTACCCTCCCTTATCTCCAGTCTTTGTATAAACACATATTTACACAGCACCTAGTTTGGTTTTACTGGCCTGTGGAAGTAAAAGGAAGGCCAGTGGAACCTTTATAAGTTAATCTGTTCTGCTTTGTACCATGGCAAATCAAAAGAGAATTACACAATGAGGATACCCATTTTAGGAAGCAATAAAATTCTAACTGGACTTTGATTTGAACAGTTTATTATGTTTTTACATTGAGAATCCTGCTTTGTAATGTCAGAATTTGACTCTTAGAAATCTGAATGCAAATCCAGTAAGTTTATACTCACATGACTGACAGCTGGCAACGATTTTCTCCCACCAAAGATACCAGAAACATTTTGCAACTCAGCCATTAGTTTTGCAAGCTAACAAGAGAGAGAAAAATGAAGCAGAGCTTTAAAAGGGTATTTATGTGCTATTACAGACTACTAGGGCAATTGGCTAAAAGTACAATTACTTATAGGAAATGCAGTCATTCTTCAACTCTTTGCATTTATGTCTTATTTATGTTTTAGTGACTGCAAGTAATTTGGAAATGTTCAAAACTTATTATGTCATTAGGCTTGCAGCCTATGGATTTTCATATGCCAGTAAATATTAAGTATCAGATTTATATTTTAGGAATGCAAATTCATCTTAATGCATTCACATAATTCCCATTGCAGTGAATTTAAACAGAGGTCCCCCAAGAGTCGAAAGGGGGGGTGGGAAAGGGCCAGTCCACACAAAGACATAGAGTACTTGCCATTGCTTTGTTTTCCTTTATGTTTAAAGCTCTTTTTTCTAAAAACATAGCACCATTTTCTTCAGTGTCAGAGTCTGAATCTAGAGCAGGCATTGGTGTTTCAGGAACAGGTTCCATGCCACCCTTCCTCCTCTCTGATCGTCGAGGTGGAAACTTCATGGCTACTTTCAGAGGAACAGAGCATTTCTGCCCTCTCTGATCGATCTCACTTTCAGCACTTGCATCATTCTCATCTGAATCTGATTCCAATTTCTGTTAACAAACCAAAATGGAAGCATGTAAATCCAGGGGAGTTGCTCTGCAGTTAAATACAGTGGACAACATTTTGTCTTGGAGTAGTTTAAGAGGCTACCTTGCTGAAATCCAGACACCTAGTCCCAGTGTATTTTAGAGTGGGAGGAAAGGAGAGACGATACAGGGAGAAAAAACCTCAGGGAGACCCACATGGTTGGCCAAACACACCAGAAAATGGAGTGCAGTATTTGCAGCAGTTGCAGCAGTCTTAGCTCTCACTTGTAGGTCTAATAGCAAAACCAGTTTGTGTGCATGGCATGAGAAAGAGAACTGCCTTTAAAGGGCTCCATTTTGCTACATCTAGCATTTGGCTGAAAAAAAAGCCACTCTGCAGTTGTCTGCACAAGGTAAAACCCAATTCTGTAAGCTGTCAACAACAGTCATCTCACCATATCAATGATAAAAAAGGACACTTCCTTCTAGAGCCAACCAATGAAATAATTATGAATAAAATCCCAGTATTTTCTGATCTTCAAATTCTGATGTCTTGCTTACAAATTTCCCAC
This sequence comes from Ammospiza nelsoni, assembly GCF_027579445.1. Lineage (NCBI taxonomy): Eukaryota > Metazoa > Chordata > Aves > Passeriformes > Passerellidae > Ammospiza > Ammospiza nelsoni. The sequence goes on from NC_080639.1 coordinate 19,345,470, forward strand.
GAACCAATGGCTCAGTGAGGACATAATTTAGTTAAAAGCTCATTATGCAATAGGCTTTGATTTTTCTTTTTAGACACAAGACAGTCTTACTTTGATCAGCAGTAAGAATGGACATCAAATGGCCATTTTTATTTACACAGGGTTTTTATTAAGCAGGTATGTGACTCTGGTTGTGCATTATGTGTAGTTACTGACTTTTTGTCTATTTATCTATTCCAGCTTTGTCTCCTACTTACTCTCTTAATGATTGTGTTTTTAACTCAGATGTAATTTCTTCCAATTAACTATTTTCCTTTTCTAGTCAACTTCAGCACATGCTGAGAAATATGACAAACCTGGTTTTGCCAAATGTGGTACTACTTCAGTTTCTCTTCTGAATATCAACTTGATTGATATTCAGAAGAGAATTATTACTGATCTTTTTAAGCAATAAAACAGATGTCAAAAAAAAGCAGGAAGGCAGATTTCACCACCTATGACTATTTCTCTACTGCTGACAGATGCACAGCGCTCCCTGTCACACTGCCAGAGTGGAGGTCTCACTGCATGTCAAGACACAAAGGAATTTTTCTGAGGCTTGCTGGAGTCCATGGGCTAGCCTAGTATTTCATACTGAGGAAACTGGTAATGTTAGGCTCCAACAGAGCAACATCCAGCAAGGACAGGTTTAAGAGATATTTCAAAATACATATGCAAGATTTTTAAAGCTCCATATCTTGAGTGCTTTTCATGGAGACAAAAAGAAAACTAAACTCTGGCGACTTGGACTGTTTACTAAATGAAATTATGCTTACTTCTGAAACAGTGAACTTCAAGCTGAAGCTGGCATTATTCTCCGATTAAGAATGTGTAAGAATTTAAATAGTAGCAAACAAAAATCAACTGTCTTACCAATGCATCTTGAACCTCATTTTCTGAAAAGCCACAGAAAGATTCATCATCAGAGGCTTCATGAAATATTTTTGCCAGTTCTTCTTTAATATCCGACCTAAATTTGCTTTTCTACAAAAAGAAAATATCCTTTAATTTAAGTTGTACAGAAATTTTTATACATTTATGCATGCAGTACAAGCAAATAGCTTTTTAATAAAGAAAAAAAAAGTTAAGGCATTTCACAAGGGGTTTTAGAACCACAGCTGTAAATTACCAGGTACATCAGGTTAGGTAACATATCAAAGGCCAGAATTGACAGCTAATTTATTTCCAACAATTACCACCTAAAAGCACATGTAAAGAGTGAAATGAAACGACAGCATATAGCACAGGTTTATAACTACTATACAAAAACATAAGCAGAGCAAGTAGTCTTACATTATTAGCTTCACATTTTTGCAATCTTTACTAGTCCAGCACACATGATCTTATTTGTTCTTGTACTGTACTTACTGTATTTGCAAAATTATCAGAACCAAAACTGTCACAACTGTCATCAGAGGATGAGGATGTTTCCATGGGAATCAGTTTCGTATTTCGAAAGGTTGTGAAGTTTCTCCTTGCTGAACGACGCTACAAAAGGACAACAGCAACACCATTAAGAGGAGACCTACTGCAGCACAGTACCTTTGAAGAATATCTTTGTACTGAAGCTTAGGAATTTTGAACATTTTAGGGTGTTTAGCAACCTTTAATGCAAGTCAGAAAACAAACATCAGCTTTGAAATAAATCTCTAAGTTAGGAGTGACAATAGTTTTTACTCTGATACAGTTCTGATCATTGTTACAGATAAATTTCATTCAGTATTTAAGAACGCTTTTTTAATGCAAACAGGCAAGTGGAAATAAGCACATAAATCATGCTATTCTCCAGTCCTCACAGCCAGTGATGAAAAAAAGCGCAAGTACACGAAAAGTACCTAGAAATCTACTTTGATTCACTTATTACTTGCAGTTTGAGGCAAACACCAAATACTCTGCAGCTCTTAAGGAAGGGCCAAAGAATCCTACCCACAGATTGGAAACAACCGTTCTACACAAAGCAGCTTGCTGGTTTGTTCATTTTGCCACTGATTTAGAAGACTTTATTTTGTGGGCTTCAGGTTTTCCTCTCCCAGGAGATGTTTCTAGTGGCAGTGACCCATTTTATCCCCCGGGGCTGGCTGGCAGCGAGGCCGGGGGGCAGCACCCACACTGAGGGGGTGCCCGGTTATGAGCGGGGGCGCTTCACGGGCCCACCGGCCGGGCCGAACGCCGGGCACACGGGCCTTGAGCAGCAGCTGCCCGGGCCAACCTGGAGCCCTCCGTCCCCTCCTCAGCACCGCTCTGCTCGCGGCTTTCCGCCCCACAGTTCCGCCAAGCACCGAAGCGCGGCCCGGCCGCCCCACACACACAAAAGGGGCGGGTTTTGGTGCCGCCTGCCGCGGCCGAGGGCGGGCAGCCGGGGCCAGTGCGCGGTCCGGCCGCTCCCGGGGGGCCTCAGGCGCGGAGCAGCCCGGCCCGGGTGCCCCGGGCTAGCCAGGGGCGGCAAACGCGCCCGTCCCGGCCAGCGCCGCTCCCGCCTCCCGCTAAAATGGTGCCGCCCCGCACACACGCGGCCGGGCCGACCCCTGTACTCCTTCCGCCCGTCCGCGCCGCGCGGGGCCGCTCCCCACAACACCGCCCCGCGCCCTCGGCGAGGCGGGGGCGATGGGCGCATGGCTCCGGGCCGCCAGTCCCCGCCGAGCGCGGCTCTCACGCCGAGTTCCCTACTCCAGTAAGGCGGGCAAGGGCAGCGCTGTGCACGTGGGACCCGAGCACCGCGGCGGGGCAGGGGACCCGGAGCTGCGGGTCCGAGGCGTGGGGCTCCCCCGACGTCGCTCTCCCTGGGGCGCCCAAACTAAAGACCCCCTCCCCCCCACCCGACCCCACCGGCCTTCCGCAGCGCGGCTCAGTCCGGCTTGCCCAGGTTCGCAAGACCCCGGAGCGCCACGGGAGCGGAGGCGAGCACCACAGCCTCCCCCCTCTCCGCAGCAGCAGCGACCTCTCCCGCGGCCTTACAGCGAGCCCGGCGGGCAGCGCTCACCTGCGGGCGCGGCGGGGCCATGCTGGCGGCGGCGGCGAGCGCTGGAACTGAAGGTTCGCGCCAAAGCGGAGGGACCGCGGGGGGCGGGGCCGGCGGCGCCTTTCCCGCGTTGCCGCCCGCGTCCTGGCAGATGCAGCGCACACCCCGCGGGGTCCGGCACCCGGTGGGCTCCCCTGCACCCGCCCGCCTCTGCTAAGGAGCTCGTCAGGTCTCCCGCGATGTCCCCGAAGGGACCACTGCGGAGGTCCCCTTTTTCTTTTTCTATTCGCGGTGTAGGCTTTGTGGAGCTGCAAGGGCCTGGCCCTGTGGCGCGAAAAGCTCCCGGGCGGAACGTGGCGGGACTCGGCTGCAGAAAGGGGGCGGGGAGCGGGGCCGCTCGTGCCTAGCCAGGGCCAGCTGGGAAGCCTCCGTTGTTTCTAGCTCTCCTTTTTTTTTTTTTTTGTTTGAAATACTTTTATATGCCAAATAAAATAAACTGAAATAAACTCCCTAAACCTGCCAGTTTTCAAGGGCAGTGTGGCTTCTCCACGAAATAAAGCCGAGGGTCTGTGTGCTGGCTGCCCCCAGCAGTGCCCGCACCCAGCAGCGCCCGCCGAGCAGCGTGGTACGAGCCCGCAGTGCGCAGGCTGCCCGGAGCCCCCCGGAGAATGGGGGATCACTCACCAGGGCCCCACGGATCAGCGTCAGCAGTGAGACTGGGTGACGCTTCTGCTCCTCGAGTAACAGCAGTTCACCAGAATTTTACAAAGAAGTTGGCTGCCTTGCCCTCTGCAATCACAATACTATTTGAAGACAGGCCAGGAGAAAATAGATCAGTCATTTTAAACCATTTTTGGTAACATGTATAATAGTACATTAAATCAAGTACAGCCGTTAAACACAGCAAAATAACTGCTACGTGGTGTTTGGCAGCAGTAGTAGCAACGGGAGAAGCCCTGAAGAAGCTGTACGGGATTTGTGGCCCTGGTGTTTGCTATAATCCTCTGTTTGCGCTGCGGTTTGAGCAGGGTGACCCCAGTGCAACTGTTGCAGCTCAGCATTTCCAGGTGCCTCCCTGGCAGCAGCGGGTCCCGCTGCAATCAGCAGGAGGGAGGCGGCCGCGGCCCGTGCAAACCTGTGCCCCTGTAAGGCAAACCAGGAATCATCTCTGAGCCAAAGCCTGTAAATAGCCCACGGCACAATAGGGTACAAGAGCCCTCACGGAGGTGTTCTATTTTCTGTGGGCATTATTCTTCCTGCACGTGCTGCAATCTGTTCTGTAAAAGAATCTCCATTTTAAATAAGCCCATAATTACACACTTACCTGCACTGCTGGCTTCTCAGCACACACAAAAGCAGATGAACTAAACCAGTTCTCCAGAGACCAGACCACACTCCATTCCTCTAAATCCACATTAGTGGAGGATTGCCACCCACCTGGCTTCCAGACAAGACAGCTTGTTTTTGAATTTTGATGTACTTTTACTTCTTTCAGAAAAAGAAATCTACAAACACTAGTTTACTTACATGGAGGAAGAGATTCAGTTTATGAACAGTAAAAGCCCTTAATATCTTGAATCACAATTATCAGAATTTTACTAGAGAAGTAGCCAACCTTCACAGCTTTCAAGAGCATCACATGAAATGTTATGGAGTGCTGATGGCACTAGCTAAAGCAGAACTTCAGACTGCAGTTACTTGTCCATTTAATGCTTAATGCATTTTTCAAATCTTCAAACTACATATGTAGTCAAATGGCTTTCAGATTAATAGGCCAGAGCAGAGACTTTGTGGGGAATCCAGACAGGACATTTTGTGAACTGTATTGTCAGGGTTTTTTTTAATATGGGGAAAATAATTATTTTATTGAAAATTGTCTATATCAGCTCACATATTTTACAGATGACTGGGGAGAAGAGCTCAGGACAGGGAAAAGAGAAATAGGATGTATGTGAAGCGCAGAGGCTTCCCTTCCTACAGCACACAGCAAGGGTACCAGAAAATGAAGGTCTGTAACTCAGGAGATGGTTGTTGTGACCTGCAACACTGTGATTTCCCCTGTTTTCACCTTTAAGGCCTGCATGCTCCTGCTCTGCCCTGCAGGGCCCAGGTGCCCTGGGTGGATGGACACAACAAACTTACCAACTGGTTTGCCATGATGGAAAAGGTTTTTCTGTGTTTGTCAAGACATAGGCAGCACCACTGTCCTACATCTATTCAGTACTACTATTAACAGTAGCTGAAGACATGCAAAGCTGAATACTGCATTTTCAGACACACTTAAATAAGGCTAATGTGAGTGGAGGAAAACATCTCTGCCTGTTCAGTCCCCCAGTCAGGGTCCTGCATAGCCTGTCCAGTGCTACCAGCAAGCTCTTCCCTCAGAGCTCACATGTCAGCAGTGATCATCTGGAGTATTTTATCAGGTGTTTTCAAGAAAATAATCTGTTAAGGTCTTGTCTGTTTTTGAAATGAGTTGTGACTACGTGGTAGCAGCCCTTGGAAGACCTGCTAGGGGAATAGGCTGGAATCATGGAGGCACATGCAGTAGATTGAGCATGCAACATTTTCTGCATTTGTCTGGGGGGAAGCAAAGTTGTTTACATGTTAGGAGCTTCAAGCAGCAGCAAGAACATGGACCTCCAACAACAGCTCCATTGTCAGAAACAATAGATGTGACCTTTGATCTGCTGGGACAAAGGACAAGTGCTGTCCTTTGTGTCACCCCACGGATTTCGGCTGTTGGCATTGTAACACAGCTTTTCTCTCTGGAGGCAGGACTCCTGCTGCCCTGTCCCTGGCTCTCCTACACACTTCCTATCTTAACTACACTCAACACTCTTTATGCTCCTTTCCCTCCTTTTTTTTTTTTTTTTAATTGAAGTAATACATTTTTATCTGCTGTCGTGAATGAGTGTTTTAGGACACTCAAAGAATCCCTGGCAAAGGTATCAGGTATGTTTAATATAAAAGTGAAAGCATGACAAAGTTCATTGGCAAGTTCACTCTACTACTTACTAGATGGTTAAAGAACACAGAGAAAAATTTTTCATAAGTCTAAAATGAATCTAAAACCAAAATCAACCAAAAATTATCTACATGGGAAAAGGGTAAGGCTGAGAAAGAGTAAGGATAAAAAAAAAAATAAGGGAGACCCTCCCATTGAGTCACAAGGTTCAGAATGGACTTCCTTGCCAAACTTAGCCCTACACTTGAAAAATGGCTTAGGCCTAAAAGTTTTAATGGCACTTAACAACACTTAATGGACAGCTTAACGTAAGCAAATTAACAAAAGATTCTTATAGAATATACTGTAGCACAACAGTAACTCAGTAACAGGCCTAATTTAAAAATCTAAAGTACTTAAGAATCTAGGAGAGCAACATTCATAGTATATTTGCTATAGCATGCTCACACACAGACCCAATGGACTACATACAAGGTATATACATTTGAAAAATTAGCTTTGAATTCATCAAAGCACTCTCATCAGATGCCTTTCTCATCTTTCTCTCTGCATCTTCTCAATGGGCAAAGGGTTGAGTCTGGAGCAGTGGGGGTAGCCCAGGCTCCACTGTTGGTGATCAGCAGTGGTGCCCCAGGTATGGAAACATGAGAGTTGGCTCTGAGAGGCCCCACTCAGGGGGAGGTGCTGCTCGCAGCCTGCTGCAGCCCAGCAGGGCTCCAAGGCTCTCAGGACTGCTCTTTAGAGGGTCACTAAAGAGTTGGCTTTAGTTATAGTAATCTTCCATCCTGGACACAATTTGGTTTGGTAATTTTCTTTAAAAGTGTGGTGACAAAAATCTTGTTCCACTTGGGTTTTTATTCAGGCAAGAACAATCAGTTTTCATGGCTGTTCGTTAAAAAACAGCCCTGCTAGAAAGCATAAGCTCCTGCAAGCAGGCAGTGCTTCTGATAAGCTCAAGAGCTTAGCCCAGGTGGTGCTTGTCAAGGCCAAGGCTTAATGAGTATTTCTGAAATCACAGTATGGCCCAAGGGTGGGGATGTACCACCACACCTGCCTAAAATAGCATGTCAATACATTAGTTAATGTTTGTGTGATGCTAGTATTTATGTGATGAGACTTGCACAGTGACATATGTTTACAGATGCAAACATTTAGGAGGAAAGGGAGAGTTTGGATTCTTGTGGCCACAGAGTACCCACAGTACAATGCAGTAACACATATCTTAGGTCCATAGAAAAAAAAATATTGCAGCCACTAATGACAGTAATTAAAAATTTCTGTAAGAGCTGTCCAATCACCTCTTCGTCTGAGAAAATTATAGTGTGTTATTGAAACCATTAGTGCAATAAAATGAAGCTAAAAATATTTTGCATTAAAATAATCAGACATTGATTTATGATGTAAATTGTAAATCAGTAACCTATAACACACGCTAATTGTTTTTCTCTCCTGTAAGGTGTGTTTCTGGAAAAGATCTGATCAAGCATATCTATTTGTTCACATGTCACCCTCCAGTGGCTCACACTACTGTATAAGCCATAATAAGGTGTATAATCAGGTAACCTGCTATTGATTGCAATCCAGAAAGGACACACTTGTTCTTACACAGAAGAAGGAGGATAGCCACTTTTGGAGATTTAATTACAGCTAGATCTCTACATGTTTGCTGTACATGAATTTATATGGAATACCTTTGTGATGTAAATACTTCAACACTATGCTCTGATAGGCAGAATCAGATTTTGTAAAGTAAATATAAGTTTAAATATATAACATGTACAATCAGTTTCTAGTAAGACCAACTGTACCAGCTCCATAAAATACCTCCACAATGCAATTAGAATCTTTTTCCTTTTTTCTGTCTCCAAGGAGAAATAGATTTTCTCCTTTTAATTTAACAGGTTTGTATCTCCTTGTGCTTTGCTGTGATTTTCTTGTTAGTAAAGGCTGGGTGCCAATGCATCCTGCACGTTGAATTGAAGGTGGTCATGTCCAATCCTATCTGATACCGTGTTTCTTTGACACAAACTGGCAAGACCACAAAAAATGAAAGAATGAGAAAAGAAAAACCAAAGGAATAATACAAGTCAGAGTCAGAAAAAGTGCAATTGATACTACATTTATCAGTGCACTAAGAGAATGGCTGAAATGTGGTCATTTTTGATAGAAACCTTAATGGTTATTCCAAAAGTATAGTAGATCATTTGGAGCCCAGAGCATTATGATGCACATTATGGGAATGCAATTACAATGCTCATTTGGTTACCCTGTAGCCATTCCACAAAATGCATAGCAAAAAATGTTGATCAAAAGTAGCTGGTTTTGATATGCAGCAGCCACTTTCAAAAGTGCAAGATCCCAGCTCTTTCATTGTTGGGCTTTGATTTTTATTTTCCTTTGAAAACACAAATTACATTTAGTCACATCATAAAGAAATCACTCACAAAATATTCTACAAATGTATAGCTGTGGGAAACAGAAGGCTATCAGGAAGTAACCAAAATACTTACTGTAGTCTGGTTTTTTGCCCTCTTCTATAAGCTTTGCCACTGCCTTTTTGCAAGTGTTGATTTGCATTGCTTCCAGCAGCCTTCAGCAAGCTGTGGCTGCTGGGAGAGGATGAGGGTGAGAGGAGAGGTGGTGGCATAACCTTCTCCCCAGGGATCTCCCTCCCCAGGCAGCTCCCTCAGCAGGGAGGGAGGGAGGGAGGGAGGGGAACAAGTAGAAAGCCTCCCTCGGGGCTCGCTAGTGCGCGCCCGGGGTCCCCAGGGCACATCTCAACTTTTCAAGCCCTTGGGATTTTTCCACAGCATGAGGGAAATGCCTTTTTTGCTGCAGGGAGCCCTCACCTTGCTTGCTAAGGCAGGGAAAGGAATGTGTGTGAGGAGCCCCGGGTACACTGTGCATTCTACACTGCATCATGTCCGTGTCTCCGCCCGCCGGCCCCTGCCAAAGAGCGCCGGAGGTGTCCGGGACCTGTCCCGGAGGTGTCCCAGAGGTGTCCCGGAGGTGGCTCCGGCCCCGGGCCGGGGCTCTGGGAGCGCGGGAGGTGCAGCAGGGAAGGGCTGCACGCTGCAGCCCCAGCTCGCCTTCCTCCCAGGGGGACACTGCCGGCCGGCGCCATTCCTCTGTCCTCTGAGTTGTTAATCTCAAATGCCCTGTATTTACATTCACTCAAACGTGATCTTGGCAGACCCTTATTAGTGTTATTGCCTTAATAGACTTCTCCTCTCTAACCTCTAAATTTTTGCAACAAACTGGCTTGAACTTCTAGGCATGGCAATTCATTAAATAAGAATATTATGTAAAAACCTTTCTATGGTGGACACATATACAGAAAATAATTCTGTCAGATGTAATTTTCAGAGGTAGCACAGCTATTTGATTCCATTTAGTGACGTGAGGTGCCAGGAGGTCTCTCAGTTTGGGGTTTTTCCACAGTTATATAAGTCACTGCCCATCTTTCCCAGTCTAAAGTAATAATAATTATCATTATTATTGCTATGTCAAAGTGCATTCTCTAGCAAAATCAAAAAAATCAATTGCATATATTTGATGTACAGTCCAATGTTCTTGGCAGCAAGTCTGCAAGTTACAGAAAGTCTTAAAATACATGGGGTTTGATCCTGAGTAGCATCAGCCGAGCGAAAGAGCAGGACAGAGGTGAGGGGTGCCATGGCTGGGGGCTGTTGTTCCCAGTGAGGCAACCTCTGCTCAGTAAATCAGCTCAGCAAGTTGCCAGATTCTGGTCAGCATGCTGTCATACATGGCCAACTGCTAGAAAATAATCCGTGGGAGCAGATAAGATAGAGAAAAACTGCAGTAGCCAGTTTTTTCTTTAAAAAGTAAACCATGTCCAAAACCACCCATTCCCATTTCACAGCAAGACAGCAGGTTCTCATGGGGCAGTCGCTCAGTCATGGCAGAGCTGGGAGAGGCACAAATGGCACTCTCCCCTCCCAGCTGAACGGGGACTTGTCCTGGCTGCATGCAAACAAAAGCAGCCCGTGTCTGCAGGCCAGGGCAGTGTTTTTGCTCCAGGGAGTCTCACATTCAGTGCTGCCGAGCAGGGTTTCACAGGCACTTGAATGCCAGCTGGTTCACAGCACAGCAGCACACCTCTGGCCTCTGACCTGCAGGACGCAAGGGACAAGCTCCTGGAGAGTGCAGTGCCACCCAGAGCTGCTGCTCTGGCTGTCACTCCCTCTATGGAGCAGCTCCCCAGGACACTCCTCTCTGACAGCCAGTCCTGTAGCAGTGCCAGGTACCCCAGTGCTGCTGGGGAAACCTGTGCTCTAAAGAAGCCAATATACAACAGGGTCAGACCCAGCTCTGGGCCACCAAGCTAAAGAAGAATGATTGCCACCCTCAGACCCTCAGTGGTGACTGCTCTTCATTCTCCTGTTCTTTCCCATTTTTTAAGACATTCCTAGGTTTATGGGAAGGACAAAAAAAAAAAAAAAAAAAAAAGAAAACCACATTGAAAAATCTGAACCACATATCTTATTGGCAGAAAAGAAGTCTTTTTGCTCATGATATGAAGACATCAGCTGTGGAGGTAAAGCTGTAAAATTTGAGAAAACCAAGGACCATGATGCTGAGGTTAACCTGCTCTTCCAATCTGAACTGAGCACTGCTTCCTCCCTCACAACCCACCCACAGGGTCAAGAACCAATTGCTGGGGAAATATGCTGCTGTTCACCCTGAAACTTTCCTGCTGATGTCTGGCACCCAGAGAGAGCAAGGCAGCTCTTGTGATTCCCACAAGATCCAGAGTAAAATGCTGCTGAATGAACAGATAAAATGCTGCTGAATGAACAGAAAGATTCTGTGTAAGGTCTGGCAGCAAGTCTCACATTAAAAAAAAAAAAAAAAAAAAAAGAAAAGAAAATCTGATTTTGTAAATATTCTCTCAATAGGATGCAAATACTCACTCACTTTGGACGTCCAGTTCTGAATCTACCTTCATGAGCTCTTTGCTGTTTTTCATCATCCACTCCAGCAGGCATCTCAGAGCTTGCTTCTTACAATTCAGAGCATTTTAAACCCTGGAAGGGGAAAATGCAAGTACCTTTTGGGGATTAAGAAAACGTCAACATCCAAGCATGGAGATATGAAGCCCAAGAGAAAGAAAAGCCAAGAAACCAAGGGGCAGCTCTACAGCAGTGGTATTTTGTGCCCCTTGGAGAGTCAGCCATGGAGGGAGGGTCTGGCAGCTGCAGCACTGCCAAGGATATGTGTGTGGAGGGAGGATAGTGTGTCCAGCTCCTGGCATGCAGACCTAGACATACTGGTACTTCAGTATGGTTGCCTTTAACAGATTTGTAAGAAAATTCTAAATGAACATAACATGGCTCCTTTCCAAATAGCATTTCCTGAGGCGTAGTTGCCCAAGACAGTCTGATTTTACACATTGCTGTGCATGGTCTTCTAGCTGCATGTTAGTAAAACATGAAAAAAAAAAGGTTCAGCTTTGTAAAGTACTGGGGGTATGTGTAAAAATGTAAGCATATTTTTATTTATAATGAATTATCATCAAGATAGGGAGTAACCACATTAAAAGTGACAAAAAACAAGATAGAAAACTAAATCTTGCTAAAATTTTTTTTCACAAGTTCACTCAGTGTTGCTTTAAGCAGCAATGCTGGTACAGCAAAAGGATTTCTAATCAGTCACTGATGCATGATTGTTTAATTTTAATGGGCATGATCAATACCATCCGCTCCTTCTTTAAATGCTAATGAACACTTTAATACAACAGATGTGGACAAACAGTACATTGCAGATTAAAATTAGGCACGGCATTAAATAGCTTACAAACAGCAGAGGAATCCTGCTGGACATCTTGACGAACAACCACAGACAGCTGATAAATCTTGAGCTGCCACCACCAGCCCACAGTATCTCAGGCTTGTACAACTGCACCGCCATCCTGATCACCCTAAAAGAGAAAGGTGACCTTCCAAACTCTTGCAATCCCTTTCTTAGGATTTGTACAGGCCCAACTGTGATTCCTGAGATGCATATCCAAATTTTAGTAACACAAGCACATTCTGAGCAACTACTCTCAGTTGGTATCCTCCAGCCCATTTTGGTCATGACAAGAAATGTCAGGGAAGGATCTCCAACCTAGACAAAATCCCAGTCCCCTGCTTGTGACAGAGAAACATCCAGTGCTGGATTGTCCATGTCCCGCAAGTTAGTTGTCAGGCTCAGTAAACCAGAGTCAGAAGCTGGGTTACTAACTAGCTTTCAGCCAGTTTGAAGCCAACAAGAAAATGGCAAACTTTGATACCAAAGGGCATCACATGCAGCTGAATTCTCTTCAAGGTAAAGCTTATATTTTTTCTGCTCTAAACTGTTGTCAGAGGAAAAGGCACTTGAGTGACAGAAATCCAAATCCTGATACCTGGTGTCATTTGTGTCTTGCTCCATTGGTTTTGGTGGATCTGTCCTGAATTCGTGAAATGTGAGTCCCAGTCCGCTCTGGTGGGTAATGGAAACTCACCCCAGGGCTCAGCCCTCACTGGGGCTGGTGGCAATCAGAGAAAGGAGAGCTGCAAGTACCCACAGGAGTGGCCTTTGTGTGGAGCAGGGACTTTACATGTCCTTTGGACCATCCAGTGACAGGGCTGTGGTGAAACCCCCTCACCCTGAGCAGGTGACGTGCCTGCAGCTCTGCTGGCATCGCTCACCATGGTGTGCCAGCAAGGGATGGGTGCTGTGCAGCACCCTGTTCAAAGCATCTCTAATTTACAGTTCCTGGGCTTTCAGAGGGTACCATGCAATGCTTTGGGTTCAGCTTCCTTTATCTGTTTCTTCCTTTTTTTCTCTCTTGCATCTTGTGAAACCCAAACTTTTTTTTCTCCTTTTTAATTGTGTAAAATCAACTTGGAGTGAAAAGGCCACGAAGAAACTTTCTGACGCCAACTGAGTCTAAGCTGTGTCTTTGTTCTCAGCAGAGCTAAAGACCACATTAATCAGAAACTTTGCTGACCTTGTCTTTACTACCTGAATACTGAAAGACAAAAGTGACACAGTCTGGCCACATTTAAAAATTCAATTAAAAAATACCAGCTGTACAGGGATACATATTATTATAGACCTCAGTGGGGTTAGTTGTAACTATGATAAAGGCAATGCCTTCTTCTCATTCTATTTTAATTTTTTTCCCCCAAAAGATAAAAGCCTAGTTTTTGATTCTCCTTCTGATTAAGACAACTGTGTACGTGACAGAGTGTGCTCAGTGGTGTTGGGTAACTAATGCTGGGGCTTTTAATAAGGAACAAAGTAAGAAATTCCTGAGAAGGAGAAGTGGAGAAGTTAAGCTACTGAAGTGGACCTGAAGAAAAATGTCCTTGTGTCCCTTTTTTTCAGACTATGCTGAAATACATACCTCTTCCTATAGCCCTGGCAGAAGCAGACTAGACAAGGGGTGAGAAGACCCTGCTTACAGCTGGATTCAGCACCTAGAAGCAAAGTGAGGTGAGGAGAGAGGTAACAGCACAACTCTCCCAAGGATGAAACTGAAAGCCTTTCACTGTGGCACCTGGCTGTGCCTTACGGATTTTATTTTTGACATATTAAGCAAATGAGTGGATGTCCAGTCAGCTGAGAACATGAGCAGCCAACCAGAGGGGAGAAAACCAAATTGAATCCCTTGGTGCCGACAGTGACCCCAGGAGAGGTGGCAGCTCTCCCTGTCCGCCGGCAGGCCCCAGCCAGGCGGGGTGCAGCAAATTGAACAGGAGCAGGCAAATCTTCTCTAGGTTGAACGTTCAGTTAAATAAAGGGCCAAATTCCTCTCAGAACGTCCTCCGGCCCCGCCAGCTCCCCCTGGCTCTCTCCTTTCCAGGCTTGCCGGCGGCCTGCCTGTGAGGTTTCCTTGCGTGCTGCACCTTTATCCACCCGCCCTCGCTGGCTCTGCTCTCCCCTTCGCCCCTCCTGGGCTCGCCGTCACCCTGCGGGGGCATGCCAGGGATGGCCGCGGGCTGCGGAGGGGCGCGGGGGTACCTGCGGTGCTGGGAGGCCGCGGGGCCCGCGGGCAGAGCAGTCCTGCCGGGCCTTGCCGAGGGCCGCGGTGGCGCCGGGGAGCCGGTGCCGCTGCGCCGCCCGCCCGACGAGCTGCGGGAGGCAGCGCCGTGCGAGGCCGTCCTGCCCTGGCCGCCGGACCTGTCCCTCTCGGAAGGGGTGTCAGAGGCCGTGCTGGAGGCGCTGCTGCCTTTTGAGTTCAAGTGCAGATTGGAAAGGTTTCTCATCAAGCTGTGCGACAGGGGAGAGGAGTTCCTCGAGTGGCTGATGGACGTGAGCTGCTGGCTGACGGGAGCGCGCGTCCTCCGCACGGCCGCGGCGTACGAGTCCTGGCTGCGCAGGTAGGGCAGGTACTGCGTGACCGTGCTCGGGCTGTGCGGGTGGCCGTGCTGCAGCGAAATGGCCTTGGCCAGCTGCTGCATGCGCAGTGTCTGCATCCACTGACTGTCCGTGCCTGCCGAGGGAAGGGAAACAGAGTCAGCTTTCTGTGAATCGATGGAAAACCGCTCTCAGGTTTACCGAAGGTGTGAGGTTACGTACCGGGTTTCTCTTGGAAGAACCTCAAACCACCCTTCCCCTCCCAGCCTTGCAGCAAATAGTCCTAGATTTGAGTATGTTCAGTGTTATGGTTGAACATAATGTTGGCCTTTTAAAAGAGCAAGTGATACAAATATTTCTGATGCCACTGCAGATTACGGAGCTTAGACTAGAAACCAGTTACTGAGCCATCCACCTGGCTGTTCAGGTGGGTTCCCACCCCCAGGTGCCTTCTGGTCATTTGAACCCCACCTGGTTTTAAGCATGCCCTGTGATGCTCTTGGCAACCTCAGCAGATTTCTACACAGCTTTCATTAGAAAAGAGCCTGGAGACCTCTGGAACCGACACAGAGGTGACCCCAAGGTACCAGAACTGCTGTAACATTGCCTTCTAGCTGCACCTCTCCCAGCTGGCACAGTCGTGCTGTTCCCAGCCCAGCACAGAGAGGAAGCAGTGCAGAGCCAGTGCAAATCCCAGCTGTGGCAGCCACATTCACCTCCTCTGCCTCCAATTTCTTTTCAAACTGCTACACACCATAAAAACCAGAGCTACTTTAGTTGCTGTTGCTACTACAAATTTAGAATTCAATCTACTTTGCATCCAGCTTCATGCAGAAAACTGACTCTGTATGTAGAAAAGTCAGTGAGGCATTAGGCTTCAGGCAGGCTGGCTCAGACAGTGCTTAACTGAGAGCAACTCAGGGTATTACAGTTCCCTCTGCACCTACTGTCACAGCCCTGGGGTTGTAACAAAAGTTGTAGCTTTCAGAGATCACACTGAAGTGGTTTTGAAAGTCAGTCCTGTGGTTTCCATGAAAGCCTTTAGCAAATACAATAGCTGTAAATTTTCCATTTGAACTGCAAAGGCTGCCTGGTTTGCTACTTTGTGGGTAGAGCAGAGAACAGGAATTCCTCTTATCTGAGGCCACAGCTCTGGCCAAAGACTCATGGGGAGCAGCTAAAATAATTTTGTTCTAGAGAGATTTGAATTATTTGTCCTTAAAGATTGCTAATATCATTCCAACAAGAAAGCATAACCCTCTTTGCCTCTCGCTGGAACACTTCATTGACCATGGGGAGTTTTGTGGGAGCTGGATAGCAGCTCTGTCCTCATTAAGATTTCTCCTGTTAAAATGTAATGGATGATCTCTTCCACTCCTCTTTTCCCCAGACTTTGTTTGAATCCAAAGAGATTTAAATCACTTCAACTTATTGTCAAGTATGTCAAAAGGAAACTGTCTTCCCTGTCATAGTGTGTATGACACTGACACAGCAGATAGCTCCACCTGCACTTAGAGGTGAACCTTCTTTCACAGAAAGACAGATGGGAATTGCCTCCTCTGCTTCTCAACCTCCTTGAAAGTCTTGGTTTCAAAAGAAACATGCATGCCACCATGTACTTGCTAGACACTATTGCCTCTGCCATTCCCCCATGCCCTCCGACCAAGGCTGTGGATGTAAATCACAGACCTCATAAACCTGGAAACAGCAGGCTCAGGACTCAAGTTTGGATCTTCATTTGTTATCAACACTCAGGTGGCCATCACATGTGCTATGGGACTAGTGCTGATCTCCCTGAACAAGGGACTCCCTTCAGGCTGCTCAGTCCTGGCTCCTTACAGCCAACAGCAGCTGCCAGCCCAGGATCCAGCTGCCCAGCAAGGATCTCCAGTGTGCCCTCTGGGGCTGGGAGAAAGGGCTTCTCATGCCTCTCATGGGCTGGGGGGCTTCTCCCTCACGTGGTCTCTGAGCCACCAGCTCTGTGCACTGAGCTCTGTGTGGTAGCCCATAGAGGTAGTTATTTTAGCCTATTAGACAGGTATTACCCTTACCTTTGTGCTTGGATTTGGTGGTCTTTTAAACCTGGGATAGGTGGTCTGGTAAAGAAGACAGGCCAGAAGGTTTGCTAGAGCTGAGGCACAGCTTTCATGCTGGCTGGTAACCCACCTCCTTTGAACAGTGCCTATTCAATTGGCTGCTGACAAAACATTAGTGCTTCCATGTAACTCCTCCAGTGTGCCAAAGGGACAGACAAGCTCTCCCACCACTCACTGAAAAAAAAGCAACCATTTGGGTTTACAGCAGCTGAGCCAACCTGTGAAGATACACTACCACACTTGGTATGGCTGCAGGGCTCATCACCCCAAAACCAGGGTAACCTCTATCTGCAAAGCTAATCTGGAGTAAAGATGTATCTTTTAGGACATGTTCTAGATTTCATTTGCATTATATAACATGTTGCAAATGGATCACAATTGCTTAGGAATAAGCACATTCATGTTAGATGTGTCTGTAGTCCAAACCCAGCACCTCTCAATTCATAGGGACATTCTTTTACAGTTGCTAGTAGTGTAAAAAGTTGAGAAATTCCTCCCCTGCTCACTGGTGTCTTGTTCCAGCTCCTGTACTGCCCCTCAGGTGTCCCAACCCAAACATTTCTGCAGTCCTACCATGAACTCAAAGTGAAAAACAGCTTGGCTAACAAACATCTTTACAAAAACAACAGCAGGTCTTAAAGGCAGAACTGTGCTAGAGTCAACTGAGATGAGTGTGAATCTGTCAGCAGCATAAATGTATTAGGAAATGAAAACTGCATTGTAGAGCCCACTGCATTATTAAACGTACCTCGCTGACCAAATTAAGCCCCAGAAGCCATAACAAACACCATTCCAGAGATCAGATAATGATGAGCCAGGGCTGGCTCAAATGGGCAAGCTGAGCTGTGGAGGAAGAATGCTGTGGGAAGATTTCCACAATTCCTCAGAGAGGAGCAGGATGTCAGGAGCACTTGTGCCTCCCAGGCTGGCAGGACTGTACTTGTCAAACTGTGCATCATCCTCAGGGCACTTTTTGTCTCTGAGGCTACAGCCTCAGTATGTGTATCCCCCTGCAAGAGCCCTGGCCAGAGCAAGAGCACCCACACATCTCTAACAGGAGGTGCCCTTTGTCCAAGCACCACATCTGTGCAAGGCTGTGTGCTGGGTGGCTAAGGGTGGGAGGGAAAAGCGGGCAAAAGCACTCCAGTTGAGTGTGAGCTTCTCACCATGGACTCCTTCCAGCCTGCTTCCTACAGGAGCATACAGGGCATTCCCCCTTACCCTTCAGAGACAGGCAACAGGCAGCTCTGCCAGGGGGAAAAATGGATCTGATGGCCACCAATGTAAGCAAGTTAATCAGGTACATCAAGACTGGAGGCAGCCTGTGCTGCAATGATCATGCATTGGAAGTGTTTGCAGTCCTGAGGGACATGGGTTGGGTAGTTAGGCTCATGAATTTTAGGAAAACAGACTTCCAGTCCTCAAGGACATAAGGAAAGGATCCCCTGGGGACAAGGGAGTGGAATAGAGCTGACAGATCTTTAAGGAAGTCTTTCATAGAGTGCAAGAGCTCTCCAGGAGCAAGAAACTGGGCAAAGAAGGTAAGAGACTGGTGTGTCTGAGTAGGGAAGTGCTGGTAAAAGTAAGGGGGGAAAAGCAAATGCACAGGAAGTGGAAACAAGGACAGGTAGCCTGGGAAGAGTATAGACATGAAGTCTGGTTGTATAGGGATGTAGTGAGAAAGGGCAAAACAAAGCTGAAACTGAACCTAGCAAGGGATGCAAAGAATAACAAGAAGGTTTTCAGCTATGTTAACAAAACAAGAAGTTCAAAGAAGGGGTACCACCCTGATAAACAGCACTGGAAAACTGGTAACAACAGAAGGGGAGAAGACTTTGTCTCAATCTTCAATGTCAGCCCCTCTTCCCACACCTATCAAGTCAATGGACAGCAGGATTGGGGGAGGACAGGAGGACTGGGGGAGCTTCCTGATCTTAGCATCAGTGGACAAGGGAAGAGCTACAGATGTCATTTATGTGGACTTCTCTAAGGCCTTTGACATGATCCCCCCAGCATCCTTCTCTCTAAATTGGACAAAGATGGATTTGATGGGTGGATGTTAGGATAAGGAATTGGTTGAATGGTTGCATCCAGAGGTCAACAGCTCAGAGTCCTGGTGTTCATCAGGGACAAGTGGTGTCCCTGAGGGTCCATATGGGGACCAGTGCTATTTATGATCTTCATCACTGACATACAGAGGGATTGAGTGCACCCTCAGCACACCTGCAGGTGACACCAAGCTGAGTGGGTGACATGCATTGACTTTTTGCTGTCCTCCCCATACATGCCCTGCCCATGTCAGCAGTAAAGTTCACGTGTGTTGACTTACCCGAGTCAGATCTGCTCTGTGAATTCCCCTCCGAACTGGGCAGCGAGGTCTGGATCAGGAGCTGCACTGCCTCAACCTCATCCTGTGCTTTCAGCTTGCTCCAGCAGATAGCCTGGATGTGCCTCGTGCTTTTGGGAGCTCTAACATCACTCTGCTCAGGAAGGACACAACAAGTGTGAGGATATAACAACAAACACACAACACACTAAACTCCACTAGGAGGGAACTTCCACTAGTGCCTGGGTGGGAGCAGTTGTTTCAATATAGAGCCTGTTTTGCAAAACCACTTAGCTAGTTCTCAAATATTTTTAGACTCTAGATAATTTTGGCTGGTACTTGTGATTATGCTAAAAATGTGGTAGTGAATAACTGCTTCAATTCTCGTACCCTGCGGAGGAAAGATCTGAAGGCCTTCCTCTAAAACACAAGAATACATTTTACTAGTTCTGTTAATGAGGATCAAATGTGCACTGCTTTCTGCTAAAAGAGGTAGGACTAAGGTATTTTTGCAGGGGGACCCCCAACAAAATTTTCCTGGAGTATTCTTCAGTTTGCTGTTAAGGACCTATGACTCCTGAGAGAAACTTCAGCCTGAAAGAAAACTACTTTTTTACTTCTGGCAAAAGCAAGCAAGGTCCAGGATTTCCCCATTGCTCCATCACTGCCTGAATGCTTGGTCAGGACAGAGCTGGAATCTCATTTATTAACCTTCTTCTGACATACAGAGTTAGTTTTTAAAAAATCAGTATTGTAAGAAACTGCAAACTTTTTTTACAAAACTAATTTCTATCACATCAAATTGTATTCTGGGTTTTATTTTATCTTATTCTTATTTCTCTCTCCTTTTTTTTTTTTCCCTGTTTCTTCTCTGCTCTCCTAATTAGCACATCACTGAAAAGAGAAAAACCAGCCTCTTTAAATAATGCAAGCAACACTGACCATTACACTTCAAGCAAAAGGAGCTTTCATCCTTGGGAAGAAGAATCATCCCAGGCAGCAGTCTGAGGCCATTGTCTCTGTAAACTTCATTCAGCTTTTGCTCTGAACTTTATACTTTACAACTAATTACAGGCTGCTGAGAACTTGATTATAGGATATAACAAAGCCAGAGGATGTTATTTCCACACCTCCTGTGTAGGTTTTGTCCTGGATCAACTATTTTATTTGTTTCTTAGAGCTTACCTCATATGTAACAACACATTCTACAGACTGGTGCTCTTCTATGCCCACAATCCATTTCTCCATTACAAACGGTGGCTGGAAGAAACATGGTGGGAGTCTTATAAGGTGCTCTTCATCTCCCAACTTGTTTCTAAATCACCCAGAAGGGATTTACATTTGTCTCTTTTAATTCATTCCTATATTGCTAACATCAATAGTTTCCTTAAAATTCTGTGAGACAAAGCAGTATAATTTTGAATTATTTACTTCCTGGTTTACAAAAGGAAACTGAGAAGAGATTTCCTTACAAAACACACAGCAAATGAGACAACATGGAATATTTTCAGGGGGGCATGAACCTTTTTCAGTTTTGTGCGTGTACACTTTTCTTCTGCTAGATTTACAGAGGAAAGCAAGAACAAATATCTAGAGATTCTCAAAGATATTTCTTGACAAATATAAAAATGTTGAAGTATGTGGAAAGTTAATGGTACTGTATCTAGTTGTTAGTTTATTTAACTTCATGCCTTTTTTAAAGCAAAAATTGAAATGTTCAAGATTAAAATTAGACAGAAAAATAATGATAGTAATAAGAACAGTAATAATAACAAAAAAAGAAATCACAAGTGTTGTTCCAGAAATCACTAACCATAAAAATAGTGTTAGCATTGATTAAATATTAGAATCTTTTTTTGCAAATACACCTATGTCACATTTTCCTTAAAATTCTGACTGTTGACAATCTGTTTTACATTTTTTCCTTTAGAAAAAATGACTAAAAGTTCCCCCCCCAATTTTGCCACAAAAATTCATAGTTAAAAGCACTCAAGAGTTTGGGTGTTTTTACCAGTGCACATTAGAGCAGCATTCTAATTGGTAATCAAGCTGTATATTTTTTCAGTTAGAAATTTATTTTGTTGGTTATTATCAAGTGGAGCATATTAATAAAAACAAACAATTAAAATAATAGCTAACAAAATGCCCTCTGCATCAACAAAACTTCTGTTCCTTAGGGAAAAGCAGTCTAAATGCTTACTGGTAAATATTTACAGGCAGGTTCTGACACAGGGTAAAATGCTCAGTGACAATGAATTGCAGATGTTCAGTGCTGCACTGTCTGCGATGGATTTCAGTCTTTGCAATTCACTGGTGCATGAAAGAGAGAGTTTTAGAACCAGATAAAAGTTCTAAAACCACAAAAAAAAAAAAAAAAAAAAAAAAAAAAAAGAGAGAGAGAGAGAGAGAGAAGAAAAAAGAAAGAGAGAAAAAAAAACCCGACAAAACCCCCCAGACAAATCGCATGAGGTTTCTGGAACATTTAAATTGGTTTCTTCTCTTGAAAAATAAATCAATTTTTGGAACATTCTTTTCATTAAAATGGGTAATAAATTCAGAGGATATAACATGGAATTAAAACAAGAAAATATAAATTAGTTCCTTCTCTTATTTGTCTATTGTAAACATTATTGTCAGCTTAAAGGAGAACCAAAATACCTAACTCCTATTATGATACAATTCTATTTAAAATGTGCATTTTATTTAAAAGCTGTCAAGAGATTGAGCTTCTGCAAGCACAAAAGTCGACTGCTGTGGTATTTTAATGTCTTTGTTTGAGATCTGTGAATTCCTGAAAGCTTTAAGGCTGTAAATACCTTTGTCATCTTTAAAATCTCTACATCAGGTAGGTTAGTGTTGAATGTCACATCTTTTATGTAGGTTATTGCAATTTCATCCCCGTCCATCTCCATGTACATTTTCCATTTACAATCCTATGAATAATAAAAAAAAGAGTGCTGGATTGTTAGAATACAAATAGGAAAAGAAAACCCAACAACAAAACCCAAAATGAAACAAAACTGAAAGCCGAAACAACTGATATCTAATCCTCAATATATGAAGGGAAGAAATAACCCAGTGAGAAAGTTAAGGGGCATGTACACATTTTATACATGTTTTCAGTACAGTGTTGATAATGGAAAAATCTCATTGTCTTGTTCCCTCTTCTCTCAGCTCACCCTGTGAGGCAGCTGCCACCTTGATAGGTCTGAATATCTTCTCAGGTGTGGTGTCCCTGAATGGCCTCAGCTGGACAGACAGCCTGCTGGAGCATGTGCCTTGGGAGCTCTGCACACTCCAGGGCAGTGGAGGGACAGGGCAGCGATGGGAGCCACCACCTGGGGTCACAGCCAGAGCTGACAGCCAGGCACAAGGACATTGTCCCAGTGAACCAGCAATGAACGGACAAAGTCTATGCAGCACCTTCAAGACAATCACTCAAATAATGGGCAAAAGGATGAGCTTGTTATCACAGCCCAGTTATTTCAGATACTGAGAGCCCAGTGAGGCACTGAGCATCTCAACTTCTGCTTGCCTCCATAAGAAAATAATCACAGTGAATCTAATAAACCACAGCAATAAAAGATATCCTTAAACAATCCCCTGATCTGAACAGTGACAACTGGCAGCATCCTGCAGGACATGCCATATGGACTGAGTGCTGGAGCTGGGGTTTGTGTCTGTGGCCAGGGAGGCTCTCACTGGGGACCAGAGACTGCCTGTCCATGGTGCAAAACAGCCAACATTTGCTGACTGCCTGACAGGTGCTTTGGGGATGAGATACTGTGCAGTGCACTGAGCTCCTCCAAAAATCAGTCCCCTGAAGGACCACTCTGCCACTGAAGCAAAGTTTCTCCACCTCCATACAGGGAGGAGGGAATCTTCCCTTCACAATGCAAAAAGCTCCTCCAGATGTGCCAGAGGTTCAGGGGTCTGTGTTTGCCACATGCCACCTGTAAGGCAGGTGTGGGCTCAGCGCTTGCAGAAGGCAGTTTTCACCTTGGTTTTGCTCAGAAAAACTTTCAGTGGGGACACAGGTGGACACTTAGGGCCATGGGCTTGTGTAAGCAGTTATTTGCACAGACAAACGTGCAGCAGCCTAAAAGTTACCCATTTGCACAGGTGGTGCATCTGTGGTGTCTGCACGTGTGTCTCTCATAAGTGTAATGCAGGAGCTCAGCCCTCAGAAAGCTCAAAGCTTTCCATCACACATTGAATTGGCAATTCCAAATTAAAAGAAAACTGAAATACAGTAATTTATGAACTGCAACAAGAAATTATGTTTATGACAGCATTTGGCCGTGTGTGTCCATCTGTCTGCTTTGAAAGCTTCCACATTTTACAAGCAGAGAGGCCGTGTGAGTTGGTTTTTGCACTGCCCTGGTGCGAGTTTGAGCTATGGGAACTGCAGTTCAGTGGTCAGGGCACCAACCAAGACTCAGAGGCACCAAGTTCAGTTTCCAGTTCTGCTACTGGCTTCCTCTGCAACCTGCTCAGGTGCTGAAATCACCCTGTGCCTCCATTTCCTAATCACAGACTGTATCTCCTGGCACGTCTCTGTTCTGTCCTGTTTTTCACACTTGTGAGCTGACCCATGGAAATGCCTGTCCTGTCCCAGGCAGGTCCAGCACTGTGCACTGGCTCTGACATGAGGAGGGCACCTGCTTTGAAACAGAACAGCAACAGCAAAGTGAATTGTCTCTGACTCCTTCTCATCTCTCAAACTGTGCTCCTCTCCCTGCCCAATGTTCTTGTTGCCAGACTTTTTTGCAGGAGATTCATGGTAGTGCAAATCAAACCTGAGGTTACAGACAAGATGCTTGATGACATTTTTAAGTTTTACAAAAACACCAGAACCAAGAAAAGAAAAAAATATCAGCATAAAGTACTATCCTCCAGTTAGTTCAGCACATCTCCTGCCATCTCTGAGTCATACCAGTGCCAAGCACTTGAGAGCTAGAGCTGCACCTTGTGCCAGGGCTCCCATGCCCTCTTCACTCAGGATTTTGTGCTGTGCACTCACATTTCCCCGCAGACTAGATCTGACAAATATGATCTCATTTTAATAAACAAAATAAATCAATAATGATACCATTATTATCAATAATGTCACTAATATCAATAATAATCAATAAATCATCCAGGGTCTGGCAGGGGGTGGGCACTGCCACTGCCCGTCCCCTTGCCAGGTCGGCTGCACAGGCAGCATCCCTCTCCATGCGGTCATGGACCAAAGTGCCCCGTGCAGGGGTGGATGCCTGAGGCCTGCACAAACACTGCCTTCCCCAGCTCTGAACTGCATCTTCACACAAACACACACTCTCCTGTCCCTCAAATCCAGCCCCCGAACCTTTAGGTCCTCTTTGGAGCCCTTTCCAGCCAGACTGTGCAGATACCAAGATACCATAACAGGATACCTGGGGAGGGGAGGGGAGGGAAAGGGAAGGGAAGGGAAGGGAAGGGAAGGGAAGGGAAGGGAAGGGAAGGGAAGGGAAGGGAAGGGAAGGGAAGGGAAGGGAAGGGAAGGGAAGGGAAGGGAAGGGAAAAGGCAGCAGGCAGGTGACTTTAGAATCAAGGCACTTAGCAAATATCTAAGATCAGTAGGTGATTACTTGTCCTACAAACCTAGTAACCATTCTGTTCAACCAAACAGTAAATAGTGCAAGATTTGTGTGCTGTAGAAAGGAAGGGACATATTTCCCTGTTTTCTAACGGAGTTCCAGATTCTTATAATAGGAGATGCTCATCCATTTAAGCAAAAATTTGGCTAGAAAAACCAAGCATATGAATTTCAATTCTTTGATGAACTGTAGCCATATGACTTCTTAGATCAAAACCACATTTAGTGCCAGGAATATGTGGGAAAATAACTTGGAAATGGCTTGTTCAAAGTGTCTGGTTGATAGATATGCTTACATAAGTTCTTCAAAGAGACTTCCCTGGATATTTTGTCATTCAAGCATTAAAATACCTCCCAATATCTACCTGCTTGATTTTGATCTAAATAAAAAAATCAGCTTTTTGTTTTACAAAATTATCTAGTTCCAGAACTGAAAGGCACAACGTGCAAAACTTTGTATGAAAACATTTCCAAATAACACTTTGACAAAGCAAATAAATCAACAGCCTCTGAAAATTACTGTAGAAAACAAAAGTAAATCACACATGTATTTGAGCTGCTTCTTTCTCTTTGAAACAGGAAGTAAGAACACTTTAAAAATTAAGTCTCCAGCTTACTGTGGTGACAATACTCCTTTAACCCCATATGCGTTTATGTCTGCAAAAAAAACCTGAAAGGGAAATGAAAAAGATCAGGCACAGGCTCTAAACAGCAAACACATATCCTGCAACAACAGCTTAAAACCTTTTCTAGGAAGGCACTTCATTTTTCAAGAGGGCCCAAATCAAGGATTCATTTTAAAATCAGTGGTTGCAATAAACTTTTTTGTTTTTTAAAGATTGAAATAAAAATGGAAATGGCATTGCAGCAGATAACTGGATATTAGAAGAAAAGTAAGATGTAGCGCAGGATGAAACAAATAAGAAAAAAAATGTTGGCCATGCTGATCCTAAAAGTAGTAGCATGTTGATGATTTAGGTCCCCAGAAGCTCCTTTACATTCTTAGCTATTATCTATCTCAGCTGCTGAAACCTGCTGTTTTAAAGGCATTAGAGTTGAACATCTAGTGACAGCACTTGGGTTATTTATCATTATGTATCACCCTGCTACACTATATTTTATTATACTGGATTTAAAGGAAGATAACACAATTATGGTTAATTTGCTTCTCTTCTTTATATGTATAGTGTCATGACCCACCACAGCTTTGTCCCATGAGATATTTTTAACCAAAAAGAAATCCACAAGAAACTCTCCCTAAAAATTCCATTAATAACCTCTTGTAGCATGTATAGGTTGCAGGGTCTGGAACTAAGAATGTTTTAATCTCTTCAGCAAAACAATGTCTCATAATGATGTACAGGACTATTGCTGCACTGATGAAGAATCATACATAATTCAGCACCTTTCACTTGGCACCACTGTGATATCCTCATTAGCAGTGGCTCACAGTGGCTGTCAGATGGTGTCCATGCGAATGCAGGCATTATATTGTCTTTGAGATGTGCAGCTGCTTCCATGACACTGCCAGTATATAAAAACATGACGCCAGTTTGTTTTATTTAGTGCTAAACCTTCCAGTTTGTAAAAACAAGGCTGACACAGAGCCTGACATGAGGCAGTGAAAATAATTAGCTCTCATTTTCTCAGCCTCCTATTTCCTTCTCCCCGCTGTGTTCTCTTTCCACTAAACCACCACATGTCAGTCGAAATGGGAGGCAATTAGTGGGCTCATTTCAGTCCCCACAACTGTGCTGAAAAGAAAGTATTTATGATGGCACAATGAACAGCTGAAAGATTAAATAACATTTGCCTTTTGAAAAGAAAATGACTTCTAGCTAAATGGGCAATTTTTGATTATTCTCAAACAAGCTTAGAGTAGTTGGTTTTTAAAATACAAGAAAGGAAAATGAGTCATTTTTAGGTGAAAGAATCAAATAAAACTTGACACAGTAATGCAAATAACTGATGTTTTATTGCAAAATATGTAAATGTGTTATACCCTTAACAATGGCTGGTGTCTCAGGTCAGGGCAGGCTGCTGCCAGCCAGGCTCCAGCAAGAGAAGGTGGCTCCACCGCTGGTTTTGTTTCAGCTGTACAGGCAGAAAAAAAGAGGGGCGGAGGGGAGGCCTTGCAACAGAGATGGTCTTAAAATGTACAGAAACAAAGCAAGAGGAAGATATATTTATGTTATCAGTTGCCTGGGTGCCTCCTCCGAGCTGGAGCCCTTACTCCCCTGCACGGCAGCAGGCACTGACTGGCTGCAGCTTCGCCTGGAGAAGCAGAGGCCCCTTAACAGTTACACAGAGCAGCCAGCACTACCAAAAATATCTGTCCCCTGGCAGTGCCCTTCTTCAGCGTCCAGGGCTGTGGAGCTCTGTGCACAACAGAGTGGCACATAATGGCAGCTACTAGGCACTGCTGTGGGTGCCCTGAGAACAGGGGCTTGCAGCAGGCAAGGCAAGAGCTCAGTGACACCCCAGCATTTACCAAGAGCTGCCCCTGCTATGGGATCAGAAGCAAACGGGAGTGTTATAGTCACAGGCATCATCCACATGAGCAGCCTCCTTGCAACAGTGGGATGGTAAAGGTGGAAGCATGAGAACCAGTCCCTTCCCTGAGGGCTGCATGGGTGCCCTCCTGTCCTGTCCTGCAGTGGCATTCCCTGTGAACCACTCGTGGGGACAACGAGCTGGAGCCGTGCGGACACCATGTCCCCAGTGCAGCACGTGAGTGACTGCTCACACTCTGGGGACTTGCAGCTCTGCAGGACATTGGCTGAGGGAACAAGGGTGCTCAGGAGCTCAGGAAAGGCATGGCAGGGCCACTGTTCTGCTGGGAACAAAGGCTTCTCTTCCAGGCTTTTGTCTGGATAGCACATGCCAAGCCTACAGATCACCTGTCTGTGCTTCTGCAAACCTGTCTGCAGTATGTGAGAGATAATGTGTAGAAGGTAGCAAGTTAATTCAGTGGCCAAGGTATAAAAATAAACCTTTAGGTTAAAAAGTCCAGAAAGTCAAGTGAACAAAATACCTACCTGAAAAGTCCATGTCTCTTCAGGGCTATGGAATAATTTCTAACAGGAATCCCTGGTCTAGCATTGCCTACACAAGGATTTTTAAAGGTCTTGGCTTGAGTTTGACTTCAGTTACACATGGATGCTACAGCTCCTGGAGCAATCCCAGTGGAGATGATGGAGTTATACCAGCTCCACCTGATGCAAAAACAGTATATGGTCCTGAAAAGAGTCTTTGGAAGATAGAACCAGGAGCTCAGATCACCTGCACTGATCCATCTTAGCAGACTACAATATTCTGTTCTCAGTGGTGGTGGCAATATTTTAATGTGGCTGTGGTTTTATTTTACAGCTTAGGTAATCTTTTGTGTCCCCGCACTGAGTACTTGATAGAATAGGAACAAATTTATGAAAATAGCACCTGAACACAGCTACTCTGATTCTTGCATTAACTATTAGTCTTTAGTACTGAAAGCATTGTGCTTTGAAATGGAATTAAAGAGGGAGGATTTAGAAGATGAGGTTTTGAGATAAGGACAAATAGCCCCATGTTAGAAAGTCAAGGTACCTGTGATTATTTTGCAAAGGGAGGGTTAGATAAAACCAATCCCTCCTCCATTTTTACTTAGTGAAGTGGGTTAAAATATCTACAGAGCATGGAGAATAAAAAAGACTGAAAAACTGTAGAGCTGAAATTTCAAATGTTATACCTTGGCTCTTGCTTTATTTTTAAGAAAGTAAAGAAAGAATTTATGAGCGTTGATATAGTGGGAGGGTGGGGAGGAACAAGCAGCAGAAATGGTCTCAAGCACTTGTGAAACCACATTCCAGTTACAACTATTTCAGTACTGATTTTTTGTACTGCCTGCATTTTGCTGGCCTGGGTTTCTCCACATGAAGAGTTGGTCACAATGTCGCTTTAAAGTAGCCTTAATAGTATATCACCTTTGCCACTACACATTTAAATAATAGCATTAAAATACATCTCAGTTTGGATATTCAAGGCTAGAAAATAGTTCACACAGTTAGCAGATGGCTTTGAAGAGGCTCTGCTCCTCACCTTGTCAAATGGAGGGAGAGGGAAGTGGGGAAAAATAAGGCGAAATGGTGAGCCAACTTCAAGGCTTTGTGTTTGGATATAGGTCAAATTGTGCCACTCTCGGTAAAAAATGAAAACATTCAATGGCATAGTGAAATCTGCCCTTTTGAGGACCAAAACTAAAGAATGCATCAATAGAAGGCAAAAAGACTGTAAGGCATCCTTCTCAAGGGGTTTGGTGATTCATCAGTGTGGAGCCGACATAGCTCAGGCACCTTTCCCTGATTGGGAAATTTTAATGAGCCATCTAGGATGAGAAAGCCATTGAAAATTCCCCCTGCAGTCCTGCAAATCAGCTCAAGCCACAACTGCCAGGGTTTGTTGTTTTACTCTCCGTCTTGGACTTAATTGGTGGTCCCTTGTCCCTTGCTTTTTTTTTTTTTTTTATTTGTGGGGGAGAAAAAAGTCTAAATCTATCACCTTTCAGCTCATTGGGAACTGTGTACAGAAAGGTCATGAAAAGGCAGTGAATGGAAGTAACCACATAACTTGAACTACAAGACTTGGAAAAGAAACCTCTAAAAACCAGGTTAGCTTTGCAGTGCTTACTCCTGATGCATTCAGAGAGCACAAAGGTCAACTGAGCTTTTATAGCCTCCAAAGATGCAGCTAAAAAAGGAAGGAAACTGTAATGAAATGACTGCATCTGTCAGCTGGTGGAAACCAACATAATCCCACTACAAGATGCAGTTTAAATTAGATAAAAAATATGGGGCTGGTAAAGCTGTTTACTGGGAAGTCAATGTTTCATTCAGCATACAGAAAAGGCTGAACATTCAAATGCTGTCCTGAAGCATATCCAGCAGGATCCTTGCTAAAAGGCACTGCCATTCCTAAGGCCTTAATTTTCTGCCTGCTGATGAAGAAAGGTGTGCTGGCAGTGCTGATGGGGCACAGTGCCCCAGGAGGTGACACCTGTGTCCTGAGGAACCATCCTCACACCACAGATGCTGCTGGGCTCTTACCAGCCAAACACACCCAAATTAACCAGCACCCCTGAAATGGCTTCTGGGTCCTGGACCAGCTTCTCCAGCACTTTTATATCTGGTGGTATTGCTGTATGTCATGATGCACTCCCCAGCTTTCGTTTGGACCAGGAGGCTTTTGTCCTGTGTCCGTCCTGTCCCAAGCTTGGACAGAGCCACCTCCAGTGACATGGATGCCTTGGTTCCAGGTGCAACTAGACCAGAAGATGCACTACAATAACTAAAGGGACGTGGACTCAGAGACCAGCACAGAGCCAGCCTGGTGTAAAACCTCCCAGCATGACCTGCTCTCCTTACAGAGCCCTTCCTGCTGCACTGCACCACCTCCCAGCTGAGCCTAATAACCTCTCTCAGTGTACACAATCTAGCAGCCATCACACCAGCCAGGGAACACACACCCTCAATGTCTAACCCAGATTTGAGCTTATTGCCTCTTTTTCCTCATGATTAAAACAGGAGAAATGCTTCTTAGTTAGGCAGCTGGTTATAGGGACTGATTAGGGTAAAGTTCCTTTGAGAAATTTATTTTTAAACTGATGTAGGCCAGCTTTTTAGCTACAAAGATGGTGGAAGGTGTGATCCCAAGTGCTTCTGCTGACCCAGTTTTACAGGAACAGGCACCACTCTTTTACAAAAATGGGACAATAAAAGAAGTTTAAACCCTTCAATCCTGGTTTTCACCCTTTTCCCAGTTCATTTTGGAACAAATCTAGATGGTAGCTCAAAGCAGCCTCTAGGGGAGCCAGAAGATTGTATGCAGGGGTATTCAAAGAAGCAAGCTAGCCAAATTTCCTATACAGTTTATACCACACCAGTCTTTGTTAATGTTATGTTTAATGCAAATTACTTGCCCATGTCGGCCCTAGCACCCTGCCCAAAAACTCAAACAACCTGCTCCTTCCAATTCACTTTTTCAAACTGGCTCTGCTGCAATATCTTTAAAGGCAGGTACAAGTTAATGTGCAGATCTCAGACAGATGTTCCAGCCCAGACATATTCAGGTGACAAATTGTGCATTCCCTGGAATGGCATCACTGAGCACACAGGGTGCTGCAGCAGGGCAGCTGACAGGGAAGGCATGCCTGGCATGCAACCACAGCTTCAGAGGGAATGGCTTTCTTAGAAAAGGGCCCAACAGCACACAGAGCACATAGGACCAATTAGGAGCTCACAGGGAAGGCAGGACCAAATAAAAAAGGTTGTCAGAAGCCTGCAGAGGTTATGACAACACTACACAGGCCCATTGAACTAACTCTGCCCTTTCATAACAATTCAGCTTCTGTTCCATAGACTTTGCATACAGTCTCATTTGCACATTTTGCTGTCATGGCTAAAACATCTACTCATCTTCAAACTTATGGAGGCATTAGTACAACATGAATTTCTCTCCAGTGCTCAGAGGTCTATTTCCTCCTTCTTCTGCTCTTTCCTGCAGGTGGTTGCCCAACTCCCTGTACTATGGCTCACAGCCCATATTGGAAATGGAAGGGAGATATGAGTTTTTTCATGGACTTTTAGTTCCTTCAAGAGTTAGTTGCACATGGGAGAGAAAAATGCACACCTACAAAAAAGCAGCTGTACAGCTGCATAAGCAACATGCATTCAAGAACACTGAGACAGTCTAAGTAATTCACATAGTGATAAAGAAGATTTTTATAGGAAAAAGAAGTACTCAAGATAAAAGAAACAAACTAAAAAAAGAAATCTCCAGACAAAAGCTTTTTCAAATTGATGAAATTATTTCAGTATGAGTACAAGTTCCTACTAAGTTCAAACCTAAATGCTTTCTCTGCAAGCACCACCAAGTACAGAAATCAAGAGACTTCTGCAAACAGTATGCCCTGAAAGCAAAGCAGCCAGATAACACAAGATGAAAGTCAGCCTCCCACAAATTTAGGGTGGACACACAATGCAGATTTATCAAATACAAAAGGAAATAAATCCTGCTGTCACAACCCCTGACTCTAGCTCAGAAATGCTTTGCACACCATTTCCACATAGATGATTAATTCTAAAACCCTTGACTTCAGAGTCCATGGCAATCTGGACAAAGCAAACAAAAAGCATGGGACAAACCTCACTCTTGAGAGAAAACAATTGCGAGGGACGGGACAGGTATAAGCCTAATGGTGTCAGGAACTTAGGTCTTAAAAAAGGAACTCACTAGGCCGCGGCAAAATATCTAAATATGGATAACATTGTAACCAGACTAGTGAAGAGATTTTTACTTTTATTTCTAGCACATCAGTCTCAAAATACAAAATGGAGACATGTCAGCTCACTGATCCAGACTAAAAAATGTCTCCTCCATCAGGGCTGGTACAGAAATACATAAAATCATCTCAGACTAGAATTAAGCTAATCAGACACAGAAAACACGTATTGACAATCATTCTATCTAATCTCACAAAGCACATGTAATCGTAGCTAAAACAAAGACTAGTTCATAAGAGACAAAGAACAGAGTTCTATTCATGCTAACCTTCTAAAGACATACATTAAATAACCTTGTTGCTATCTTAAAGCCAATTCCACAGAGACCTATTGTGGTTTGTCACGTCTACTGCTTGGGAAACTTTTCTGCTTGCATGGGAAACTTTTCTGCTATATTTGCAATGCTAACAAAACTTCAGTTTGAGGCCTACATACTTCTTTTAACCATTTCTTAAAAATCTTCTAACCTTATGGATTCCAACAACAATGTGGTAGAAATCCTTTGCTGGAACATCTGGAGTCATCAACGCTCCTGTTACACAGGGTGTAATGAGAGATCCTTGAAGCAGCTCTGCTTGGAGCTGAGGGCTGATTAGCATGTGGCACGCTGGCAATTGCTGGAGCACAGCAGTTCTGTGCAGTGTGCTCCAACCACCCCTCCCTCCTTCCCCAGGACCATGGGGACACACAGTCTCCACCAGGACCAGTCCTGCCCAGCCAGCAGCCATGCACACCATATATTTCCCAAACTCCTCTTGGTTGCATAAAACAGTATCTCCTTTTTGCTGAGACAAAAGGAAGTCTGCCCACCAACATCAGGCATATGCCACTGCTCAACTTGTCAGTGGGTTTTTTTGAATAAATGGATTACCATTTCACACTCACTGAGATAAAAGGAACAAAATGAAATCCCAAATTATAAAAATTAAATTTAAAAAATAGTTCAAAAGGAAACAAAAGCTTTCAGCCAAGACTTTCTGTGCCACTCTTCTTCCTTGCTTGTTCTGGGGGAACATCATCATCACTGATGCAGCCCCATTTGCTTCCTTGACATTCAGCCAGCACTTTCCAAAACAAGAAAATTCTCATGCAGATTTATCTTTTGTGTCCAGAAGATATTGGACCCTCTGGGTAGAGACTCTTAACCAAACCAACTGATCTAGCACTCCCAGCTTACCTTTGGACCATTTCCCGGCTTCAAGTGATAACCAAACACAAGTTCAAGATTCACTACTTTCTCTATGCTTTCTTCAGCTCCACCTGCAGAATCCTGCCAAAAAAAACAGGCAAGGGTGAGAATTCACATCTACCACAACCCACTGGGAGACAGCAGCACACCCTTTGGTGGCAGAAAGGATTTGCCTTTCAGGTGTTACAAGTCTGGTAGGCAGCAGAAAGGAGACATCACACTCCAAGAGGGGCAAAGACTTCTGCATGGGTTTAGAGCTGGTAGTGGGAGATGCTGCACATTTCCTGCTCCTGCTGAGCTGCTCTGGCACAGTGCAGTGTCCCTGCGAGCACTGTGACAGCCTCTGCCACTGGAATTGCAGCTGGCACAGCAAAGCAAAGTAGCAATGCTCTGACTTTCATTTTCCCCTCCAGGGAACAGAGTTTTGCTATATGAAATTTTTTTTTTACGTGGATTTTACTCTATTGCTATGCAATAAATTGTGACTAAAAAAGCTACTTCAGGATTTGCGGTCTAGAATTCCTTGGTTAGTTTACTGAATTAAATCAGGCAAATATCTGCTCTAGCAATACCAAGGTTCCCAAACACTCCCTCCCTTTTGCAAGGGTCTTATTATTGATTATCAGATAACTAATGGGTTAACGTCAGGGTGGCAGGACACTAAATCATTCTGTCACCCTTCTCTCCTATAACATTAGCAAACTGGGGAATTATGGGCTTATTCTGGGCCGGGGTCTGCTTCTTCAGTGGTGACCAGTTGGTGGCAGCAGTTTGGAGGAATGGCTCTTCAAAGTACTTTCTGATTAATGACAACAAGCAAATTGCAACCAGTTGTCATTTAATTTAATTCTACTGGCTCCATGATACAAAAGGTATAAAGTACTCAAACTGAGAACTTCCCTGAAAACAATTTATATTATCCTATTATTTGTTCTTATGTGATCCATTGCTGCTGTTGACTCTCCACATTTGTTACAACCCTCTGTAGGAACTGCAACCTTGCCCTCCCCTGAATGGGGGAAAGTTGAGACATGAGAACAGGGAAATATTCATACTAGCACGAGAAGAATGTCTTATATCAACAGTGAGACTTACCTTAATTAATGGTGGAAAATGAAATAGATTTAGGTAGTCATGGGTCAACTTCTCAATAGCAGTCTAGAAAAAAAAAATCAACAAAACCAGATGGGAGTTATTTAGTATCTCATCCTGCAAATACCAGCATGAAAAACAGCATAACCCCACATGCCCTGTTTTCCACTGTGGATACATTAGGGCATGTGAGAAGAGTTTAAAATATAGCTCTGTTCTGGAAACTGTTGTGGTAGATCGGCCCTGATTTGTGTTCAGAATCAGATCTGCTTAATCAGAAAAAGAGATGTTCAGGGAACTCAGTTTTGTTGTTTTTATTTATGCTCAAATCAACCCAGGAAACTGAGATCTTTCATTTTTGACATTATTGACTTTATTAAGTTTCAATAATTTTCCCTGTAGGAAATGTAAATTAAATATATCAGTAATGGTGTGCAGGCATGGAAAAAATGGCTGATGAGCAAAAGGGGAATAAATTTGTGTGACTTACAAAGCTAAATTTGCAGGACTAGCAATTACAATACAAGTATCTCTTTACTAGCAAATTGGGATCTAAAATGATTGAGACTCAACAGAATTATAGACACTGCTTTTATAGAATCTCTTTTCCAAAGCTGACTGCCAGAAAACTCTCCTGTGGATACAGTACTAATACCATTACTGCTGTCATGATCACATTTTCCAGATCATGATTTTTTAACTCATTACAAACATCAGACATTTAAAACACTGTTTAAAAGCAAAGTTCTAAGAGCAAAGAAACCTGTCTGTCAATCAGCTTTAAAGTTGTCCAACTGAGTTTTGTTAGGCTAAATATACTTTACGCTATAAATGAGATGTGAAAATTGAGAAGCTGAGATTTCAGTTCAAATAACTGTTTTGTATCTGTTTCTCCTTCAGCTAAAGAGAGTTCTCTCTGAAGATTCCCAAGCTTTTCTGCTGGGAGAATGGCCCTCCTAGGTGAAGCTGCAGCAGTACTGCCATCAAGCTCACAAGAAAACTAAGAACTACAGAGAAGTATAAAGACCACAGCACATTTTCATGCCTCATAAAATGCTCAGGTTGCTTTGAGTTCTAGATCCATATGAAGCTATAATTCTGTTTATTTTAGATACCAAATATGTTCTCTATTTACCTTTGCAACTTTTTTTGCTGCTAGTACTACTGAAACTCCATAGACTCTCAAATACACTATAACCTACTGCACCATTCAATATATGCTGATAATACCTTCAAATGGATGATGTGTCCTCTGGAAACAATTCCCATGTCCTTTAAATCTTCTTCTTCTAGAAGAAGCAATTGCTTCCCAGTGATATGATGTTCCTTAAACAAGCTAGCATAGACACTCATTTCACCAGAAGCATCGCCTTAAGATAAAAGAGGTTATTCAGAAATCCACATGGCACTTTATTGGAGGGGGGAAAATGAATAAATGTGTATTAATTCATAAATGTGAGCGTGAAAGGACATATGAATAGCTTTTACCTTTTCTAGTAAGTTGTTGCATCCAGAAAAACTGCAAAAAAGAGGAATCAATCTTGAAGTTCAAATTATCAAAGTCTTGTATTACAGTTATTTGGAGTTCACAAGTAATCATCCTTTTTTAAAACAAAATTTAAAAATATTTCTCACTTTGGGATAAAGGACTCAGGATTCACCAATGCAAGTGATTACTTCTATTTAGCTTTTCCAAACTGCCTTCCAGTTTGCACCCACCTTTCTCAGTTTATTATCATGAAGAACTGAAATGACCAAAGCAACTGAGAAGTGTCATGTGCTAAAAGGGCTGAAGGGAAGGAGCCAGGGCTTTTATGGTTTTTACACTGGCTTTCCAGACAGTCCTTTGGTAAATGTCAGCCAAACAACCCCATGATGCATAAGACACAATGGCAGTG
Source organism: Ammospiza nelsoni (assembly GCF_027579445.1). NCBI lineage: Eukaryota > Metazoa > Chordata > Aves > Passeriformes > Passerellidae > Ammospiza > Ammospiza nelsoni. The sequence continues at coordinate 19,381,301 of NC_080639.1, forward strand.
CTTGATAGGACGTTAAAATCATTTTGACACATCACTGTGTCAGAGATAAATCACTAGTCTGTCTTGTTTAGACTTTTAACTGAATAAAAAAGTATAAAGTACTCAATGCCATTATTTTATATCAAAGAGAGGTTCCACACCCCTAAAAAGCTCTAAACTTTTTTTCAGTTAATTGCCATCCAGGTGGCACACAGTGGGATAAAACCTTTGAACTCATTTTGTCCTGTCCAGGCTTAGGTCATTGGGCACTTCCACATTCCTTGAATGAGGACCCAAGAGTGCCCTCCTGACTGCTGGCAGTTCCCAGCTCCCACTATTTTCTGGACACTGGAGAATGTGCCTGTTTTATGAAGGTAACTCAAATTTACTCCTGGTCATTTTCAAGCTTTTCTGGGACACAAGCTTTACCAAACAGCAGTAAGATCTCACCTAGATGTTCTGATCCAGCCTTCCCTCCCACCACGCCTGCTGTAATTTGTCAGAGAGCTCCAGCATCAGGACCTTGGCCACATTAACACAGAATACTCACCACATCTTCCTCGGTCCATGCACAAATATCAAAGGAGGGCAGCAACTGTGTGAGAGATACGAATTGAAAAGAAAACCATCCGACCATTTTTCTCCCCTCCACCCAAATTTTACTCTGGTGGCTGATACCATTCTGCTCCTTTTTCCCTGCAAAGTGCAGGAGTTAAGCTGCAACTCATACTGATGTACTAAACCACTGCATTCACACTGATTGTGGGCTGGCTCCAACAGCATGTTGGCAGTGTTAAATCGATCCTGTTCCTCTCTGCAGATAAAATTACCAGCAGATCTCCAACAAAAACAACTTAGGAAGCAAAAGTAAATCTTCTGATGGCAAGGGACTCTATCTGCCTCTGCTCTTGGTTCTGACACTACAGGAAGGCTTTTGCTATGGCTTTGATCTTCAATGAAAATAATGCTGGGAATATGACTCCCTCCCAAAGGATGGATATTTTCTGCAAAAGGAAGGAAAACTTTCACTGGACAGCAGTGAAAACAGAATTTGGAGTCTGGCCACTGCAGACTGTCTTCCAACCCATGTACAGACAAGTCTCTCTTGGTTTCTGCCACTGCTTTGTAACAACTCCTGTAAGGCTGGAGGAGTGCAGCACTTCCCAGCCTCCTCCTACACTTTGTTGGATGCAAGATGATGTTAGCTCTTGAAGCACTAGAAAACCACAGAGGAATGGCTACATTAAACAAAATTCTGGGATGATGTGAAAACTGACAGAGGAGAAGATGTCACTGTAACGGTGATTGCCATTTTTATACTCATTCAAATATATGGTATCCAAAGTGTCATCTTCTTGGCATTTTTATTCAGCTTAAAGGATTACCATTAATTGTTGTAGATCTGTATTTGGACAGTCAGTGTTGCCTAGAAGCTCAGTATCACGATGTAGTTGCAAACGTTTTGATGTAGATAACAGTGATTTATGAGAGACTCAGCTCGGCTACCCCCGCCCCCCCCCATGGCTTTGTCACCTCCTTCAGAGGACCCTGCCACCCCCAGGGTCCCCAGGCTCCACCCACAGGCCAAGCAGGTCCCCTAGGCATCCCAGCACCTCCAGCTGCACACTAAGTGACCTGCAGCCTGGGCAGAACACTGGGACAAAAGTAGTGCTGGGGGCAACACTAAAGGACAAGGAAGGGCAAGTGGCAATCATGAACCCCCTCAGGAGGCCGAGTTGTGCCTTTTGTAGGTACTTAGAGTAAAAATGGCTGGTGCTGCAGCAGCAGCCTGGTAAAATGACTTGTACAACTGAATAATTTACTGCAGAAGTCCAATAACGCATTTTTAGATGTACAGTGAGTTTTTTCTGCTTTCTTCTGGTTTAAATATACCCAGTGGCAGAATAGTTCTGTATTATTTATCTTTTTTTTTCTTCTTCTTCTTAATGGGAGAATAAAGGAGAAATGTCACATAGTAATACAGAAAAATGACTTAAACCAGTAGACAATAAGGAACCTCTTGGAACTCCAGCATTTTACACAGTCACACAAATGCATAAAATTTACTGTCAAAATGTTTATTGCAAAATAGAAGTTTGGAACAAAAGAGAAGCAAGGGAAAAGTTCACACCAAAAGAAAGTTTATGACACCAATTGAGGAAATTGAATACATTGTATGATTTCTTTTTGTTTGTTTGCTTTGGTTTTACACTGGAAAATCGAATCCACAGTGTGAATAAAACAAGACATGGTATGTCAAGTGCAATAAAGAGAATAACTGACACTGCAAGATTTTACCACACACAAGTGTAACATTGCATGTTCCACACAAATGATATATTCAGTTTACAGCACAACAGTCTTGGCATAGGCATTGCGCTCAGCTTTGCTTTTTCAGAAGGGAAAATGAAGTTTTCTAACACTGTGAAAATATTTTCTATTCGAATTCCATCAGTTCAAACCTGAAGTGTAAGTAGCATCGACTCCTACTATTCAGTACAAAACTTCTTCAGTAGTGCAAAAGCAAGAAATGCAGTGGACTATATCTGACTTTTAAAGGCATATGAGTATTTAGCACACAATATAAAATGTTAAAAGAAAATCATTGGTTCTACAGTTTTAAAATTAAATCTTCACACATCAGAAATCTCTGTGCAGATTTTACAGTATACACTAAGTTGAAGCCTGGGGGAAAGGGGGAAGGTCTCTCCTCCAGATTTCTACCAGTGCATTTTAAGGGCTGTGAAAATTACTAAATGAAGTTACTTTTTCTACCTGAACATTCTAACTAGGACTGTAGTCAAAGCCTCTGTCAAGTCAGAGGTCTTATTAAAAACCTGTAAAAGCTGCCTGATTACAGATAAAGGAAGTACACCACTAAAGACACACAGTAACACTGCTCAGTACTTAACAGCTATATGCACACTACAGATCCATTGCTACTGCTGAGAGCAATACCCATCATTACTGCATCAGATATTTTAACTCAGAATAAACACTTTAAAACCCAGAAGGGAATCAACATCTAAGAAAAGCTCTGGAATGATAAGCAAATGACAAGCCACGAACATGACTGTGTGACAAGAGGCCACGCCAGACCTCACCTCCAGAAAGCCCTTCCAGTCCAGAGGGGACAAGCTTCATGTCAGGGAGCACACAATGGCTGGCAATGCAGCACACCCACACTGTACCCTAAGGCACTTGCTACTCCAAGAAATTAGTGATGACATTGTCACAAAAATGACTAGATCAAAAGTGTTCCTCCTTTAAGTCCCATTCCCATATTTTTTGACCACTGCTGAAGAAAAGGAGTTGGGAGTTGGACATCCTGTCTTGGTCCCAGCTGACCATTAAGCAAGCCAAAAGTCAATCCTCCCTGTTCTTCTCTGAGGCCATTTACCCACCTAAGTATATGTCTGCAGTACAGCAGCCTGGTAAATATGCCAAGTTCAGGCCTGGTTCTTACCTTTCCCCTCCATCAAATGCAGTGATATCACTTTACTGCAAACACCTTCAGGCTTTATGGAAGGCAGAGGAAACTGGAACCCAGAAAGCCTGGCAGGGCCTAGTGAGCTGAGAGGTGTACAAGGCACAGGAAGGCTTTTGGTGGTTTGTTCTGGCTTTGGCCCAGAGCAGCCAGAGAAATGCCTTCTGGGTTTGGTTAATGCTTGCATTAGCTGACACAAGATGTGGCTCTGGACTGTTGTGGAGATTTGTATAACCTGATGATGAGACAGGTAGAAGATGGACTCGGATACACTGCAGAGCAAAATCAGGCATGGAAGATGAAATACTCTGCCCTCCTCCAACCACCATACCTGCCCACCAGAGCCATTTTCAAAGCCTTTATCTAGTGAGAAGCATTTCAGAGGCAGAAAACACAGCTTGATTCTCACATATGATAACTGGCTTACAAACTGGACACACCTGGTATGAAACTCATCACAGAAAAGTAAAAATGTAATTAATACCACTGCTTTTTTAGTAAGCACAGCCAAAATCCTAAGTGTAATACTATATCTCAACTGCATCAGCAGAGTTTGGCACGTTATCACCTTATCTACAATTCAGAGGTCACCTTTGCTACTTTAAATGCATGGGAAAGTTTTAGAAGAGCTTAAACTTTTCCTTAATATAGTTTAATTTGCTTTGAGAAACAACATGGGGAAAAAAGGTGAAGGGGAAAAAATCCATCTTGCTTCATTAAAAAATACTGAAACAAGTAGGCAGAAATTACTACAAGCACATTACCACATTCTGATGATATTTGCTGATATAGGTTACACACCTGGGTAAGAACAAAACCTTGAAGACAGACTTAAACCTTGTGATGTTGCAACTATGAAAATCTGTGTCATACTACTTAAAAACTATTTTTATTTCTGTAAAGATTAAGGAGTTAATTTACAAATTCACTTAAAACCCATACAAACATAAATGTGCATGAAGTGCTCTAAGATTGTCAAACACCAAAAAAGTGCAAAATATCAATGCTAGGAATAGATTTTTTTGGGTTTTTGAAGTAGAAATGTACTGAACCAAATTTTGTTTTCAGTTGTACATCCCTACACTGCTTATGTGGTACAGTAATTTATGCACAATGATACACACCTTAAGATCTAAAGTGCACATATTACATTACACAAATCCATAACAATTTTGCTGAGTGCAAAGTGGCAGTTACAAAAATAGTATCATTGCTGTGGGTGTTAGCAGACATAGACTTACAAAAATAGTACAAATCTATACTGGAAAAGGCTATTTGTTCTTATTTCCATTTAACTATTTGCCCTTTCAATTCTCTTTTTCTCCCTAAAATCAGGTTTCTTTGATGGACCTAAGAAGCCATCCCCACGTGAGCAAAAAGAGTTTCTCCTTGGGATTTGAACATACTTTGAACATTTACTGCATCATTTAAATGATAATTTCATCATGAGAATAGCTTCCAGATACAAGAGGGAAGTTCAAGTCAAGAAGTTTGGGAGTGTCTGGAAGAGGGCTAAATGACATCCTGCAGGAACTATGATCCCATGCAGAGCAAATGGAGCAGGCCAGCCTGAGCACAGCACTTGTGCCTTGCAGGTGACTGGATCAGTGCTGACGCTTAAGGATGAAACAATTCTTTCTTTCTCACAACCCAAAGAGGTGTCCACTCTAGAAAAACTTTTTGAAGAACTTTGTTTTGTTGAGTGAACAGATAATGATTTCAAGCTTGCTGTTATCTAATGTATCCATTTTTCTTTAAGCCATCCACAAAACACCATAACATATAGGTTAGAGCTGTGTAACAGGCAAGCCTATAATTAAAGAAGCCACTCAAAACCACAAGTTTTATAAAAGAAACCCTTGCAGTAATTGAGAATGGAATTTTGATGGCTTATTCCCACTACTGCTGAACTACACAGTAACATTTTTCTTTTGAAATGCTGCCCTTCTTCCTTGGCAAATATTTTACATCATCTTCCTTTCTAACCTGCATCTGTGTTCGCACTGGTTTCCCTCCCTCCTTCTGCATCACCACTAAAGGGGTCATCAGGAGAAACATCCTCACTGCTCTCAACATAAGTGCCTGGCAGGCAATTATTGCAGCAGATTGTTAGACACTGAGTTTTATGGTAAGCTGTAAGAGCAGTGACAATACTTTAAAAGTAATGTAGCTGCAAAAAACAGTTATGCAGAGTCTAGTAAATATTCCTGACATTACTGCCAGATTCTACTATGGAGAATTTCACACAAGCCACAGTAGTAGGGCACAAGCTGAAATGTCACAGTGGCTTCTCTTTGTCCTTTCCCAAGGATGGCACACGCTGTTTAGCAGATACAACAGAATCAAAATTTACAAACACCAATTTTTGCTCTCAGGTACAAGAATAAGTCCATCAAAGTTAATGAGGCTTCATGGATTCACATCAACATAACTGAAAATTAGCTTCCAGATCACAATATCTGATAATAGATGCAGAGGTCTGATTGCAGTTTACTTTGATAGGGTGAATTATACACACATGCACATACACGTGAGGGGGGAAAAAAAAGCACATTTATAGAAAACATCTACTAATAGGGATTATTTGAGTTCTGCTGCTATTCCATTTTTAAACTATATATTTAACTAACCCCTCTTCCTTCCCAAGCTTCTCTGTTCCTAGAAACTTATTTGTGACTTCCCCCAATGCTGCCTTGAAAATGGCTTTAAATTAAGAAACACAGCAAACCCCTTCACTACAACAGGAAGAAAGAATGGATGTAGAAAATAGCAAATCTGGAAGTATAAGCATATGCATGTGACCGACAATTAAAGGGGTAAGGGAAATGACAAAAAACACAAAAGAAAAATTTGAAGTACATTAATGGCATTAATGACATTGAAGTTTCTCCCAGTGTTTCCAGATCTTAAATTTATCAAGCCATAGTTTCTGTAATCAGGCACTAGGAATTATAGATATAATAATGAAATAATAATAATCTCAATTAGTTTGGAAAGTTTAGTTCCAAATTTCATCAAAGCAGAAATAAGCCAGCACAATTGAAACAGAAACAATATATCTTTCAACATACAAATATGCTCAGCCTGGTAAATATCTTTTTTGTTGGTGTTTGTTTGCTTTTTGTTCTTTTACAGGATTTAAACAGACCAAACTGACAGGATTCTTGTTCTAAAACTTTATTGTTTTGCTTTGCTAAAACGATTTCAGGGTTAACTCTACAACTTATTTCATTCGCTGCTATCATCTGTGTCATCAAAATCATCATCATCATCATCGTCATCTGACCAGTCGAATTCACTGAAACCCAAAGCCATGTTGATTTTCTTCCCTTTTCTCATAGAGGTGGTTTTAGAAGAATTCTTTTTGGCTTGCATGTTTATCTGCATTCCAGAATGCAGGACAGATCCTGCTTTGTTCAGAGAGAAGATATCCCCAAAGCCCGTCATCATCAAGGCCTTCAGGCTTTGGTTCATGCCAGCTACCTCCCCGTTACTTGTTGCTGTGATCTGACATGACATCTCTGCACTGTTTGACTCCTCTGTTTTAGATTCAAAGTAAGACTCCTGAGACATTCTTGCAGCAAGAGGTAAGAAAAACTATTTAAAAGGAGGAAAGGACAGAGCAAAAGTGAAAGTTAGAACCAATTTAAAAATCAAGGAAAAAGACACCGCCAGATTAGTCAGCAATCAACAGAGAGCATACGATTAGTGAATCTAAACATGGAGGTCAAGTAAGAATTCATTAAAACAGATAGCATCCTTCTGGGGTGATTGTTCTTAAACCAAAATCACTGAGTGGCATGGCAAGAACCACAGGCAACAGAGCTTTCATGACAAAAGAAGGTTCAAACTCTTCAATCCTTCATTTTGTATGGCACAAAACAGAATATGACATTTCCCAATCAGTTGGACTGGTTCCAAGGCAATTGGAGCTGCTTAATTCAACCTTTCAGGATTGAAGAATAAATTGCGTTAAGACCTGAGAAGCCAAACAAGCTCTGCATTTGATGCAGAAGCAGCAGCCCCTAAATATCAGAAATGAAAGCAGCAGCAGACTGGTTTTGAGTGCTCAAAAGGAGAGAAAGGGTCACCCTGCAACAGCCACAATCAGAAATGAGTCTCTCACCAATGCAAAGGACAGGAGAACTGGCCTCCAGTCTGCACCAGCACCACACCTCCAGAAGCCATCCCAGGGACAAGCAGGCAGGGGAAGAGGGGTGGTTTTGGTCAGCTTGTCAGCTTCTTCAGCTTTTTTTTTTTTTTCTTTAGTGGTATCAAGAGACATCTGTCAATTGCTTGTACATCATATTAAATTTCCGCTAATCTTCACCTACAGATAATGGCATTCACCTGACCCAGTCTGTTTGTAGTAACAAATGAAATATGCCCTCTTCAGGTTAATGATTAATGCCTCTTCAGAGTGGCCAGGCTAGTAACCTCTGTGACATACAAGAGGTTACTTATTTGCCTGTGCTTCACAGGGAATAAAAACTCAGGAGTTTCACCCTAAATTAAACTACCTACTTGTCTTGGAGTGCCAAACTGAGGCACTACTAAAACAACAGCAAAGGAGCTGTGTGGTGCACTAGCACCTGCACTAGCATTTCTTTCCAAAGCATTTGTAAAACTGCCTACCCAAAATTCATGGGTTTTCATATATTTTTTAACCTAATCAGAAAACTGACTGAAGAGCAATGGCAGTTGATCAAAATAAGTTACGGGGGTGATTATGGTGATGCCCTGCTTTTGTAACACAAGAGGCTTCACAGCCAGGGTTGCTCAAAGAGTGCCCATTTCTTGGTAAAACCACTTAAATTGACTAATTTTCTATCATTAAAAAAGACAGCATCTGTCTTCTGTTCCACTTGAGATTTCCCTGCTTACAAACACTTACTATTTGCATTGTGTTAAAGTAAAGTTAGTGATCAGGGTTTAAGAAAGAAAAATAAAAAGAAGAAGTTGGCATGATGCGGTGTCCTAAACAGCCCTCATGCATCCTACTGCTGTGTGATGAAAGAACCTGCAGCTAAGCTTCTGTACACCTGGCTCTACAAAAACCTCCAGCTACACCATCAACAGTGTGCTAGCTGGATCAAGCTCTTCCTGATAAAAAGAAAGAACCTTTCAAAAACAAGACCTAGCACACATACTTCATTGCCAGGTAGTTATAGTTACTTTAGATCCACAGAACAGCATCCCCGACATGGGAAGAATTCCCAACAAAAATCAACAAAGCTGCAAATCAGCTCTCCACTGAAACACCTTTCTGGGTCATTGACTGCTCAATGTCTGAGCGTGGGTAAGCTGTGAATGGCTCATTTTGCAAGTTATAATCACATTACTTCCTCCATATTTTGCCATCTCGTTATCTGGAGAATTTAAAGAGTTTGTCGGGACAGGACATGCCTTCAGTGACACACTGCATATGATGACTATCAGAATAGACCCTTAGAAATGGCTAGGATCCACCAGGCTCTGTAAGTTCCATGGTTAAATGACCACCTGCAGGTACAGGGCATCACAGGTGATATATGGATTTCATGTCCTGCTTACTGTCTTCCTCTAATAAGTTGTTCATCTTAGCTACATCCACTATTATCGCAAAGTCAAATCTTTCAAGAGAAGTCTCCCATTCCATGGCAGCTATGGATATATTTTACTCCACCAAAATGCTCCTGATTCCCTTGTGCTAGAGGCTTTTGGAGATGCACGCAAAGGAATTTGCAGAGATCAGAATCAAAGGAGCTTGTTGTATAAGATGCAGCAGAAAAAGGGTCAAAACAACAGCAGGGAGAAATGCACAGAAGCATTTCTAAATATTGGCCTCTTCCTTCCCTCATGCTGAAGTGTGTGAAGCTATACTTTACTCATTGGAGCAGAAGCAGCCTGCCACTCACAGTTACCCACCACGCAGGATGAAGCTTCTACCAATCCTACAACACTGGAGAATCAAGTGGCAGAGACAGCTTCACTGCTCTCCTGTCACTTGGTTTAAGATTCTATTCCTGCACACCCCTGCTGGCCTCTGGTCTTTGCTGCAGAGACAAGTGAAAAGGTGACTGCAGAACACAGAGCAGGGACAAGAGTACCAGCTAAGACACCACAAGGCCTGGTTTTGGCTAAGAACCAGGTTTATGCCTAGTGGGAACTCTAAGATGTGTCACAGTTCTAGTTGCCATATCTTTACTCCTGCTTTTATAGTCAAGGTAGTTTAAAGCATTGCAACTCCCTGTTGTAACCCTCTAGTTTGATGCTGCTGAGCAGACACTGCCTGAACTAATGGAGGAAGACAGATGCTTGACTCCCAATGATTACAGCTTGTAAACAGAACGCCCAAAGATATTTTGCAAATGACTTACAGCTATGAATTTACAATATACTTGTATGTGTAACCAGTGCTACGAAAAACCCCAATCCTGCTTGAATAAGCCCTTTTTTTGCCAGTATATCCAATTCTTTCCAACAAAATGGCTCTTTAAAAAATATGTTCTGTGTAAGTTCACTTAAAATGTATGGAAAAAACAATCCTGTATTTGTCTATTAGAAAAAATCGCACCTAAATGCAATAGGACAGTTGGGTTAACGCTATGCAGAAAGACAGTTCATGCTTAGCACAATAGGCCTTAGCACAATGCTTTATTCTTGCAGCAATGCCAGCTCTAAGTGAAAAGTACAAGTCATAAGCAAGTACAGCATAAAAAAAACCCTAGGGCCTTGCTGGTGAAAAGGTTTGCTCATTAAGGCAGTGTCTCATGCTGTGCTGAGGATAGAGGATGGCCCACAGCTCAGTTACTGGAATATGGCAAGTGTTAAAGCAGGCATAGAGATATCTACTGAAAACACACAGAATCTGCACATAGGAAAACATTTATCCTCTGTGATTTCATTGCTGCATGTTCGCAGCTGGAACATAAATGCAACTTCATTCAAAGAACAGCAATAAGCTATGCCTTAAAAACAAGTCATATGTAAATGGGTCTGGCTGGAATCAAGGTTATTAGTACGATAAAATTGTGCATAAGAAAAATCATATGCTACTGCAATCTCAATTTGGTATTTGTCTTAGCTAGTGCTTTAAAAACAAGGAGGTATCACAGTAATTTTTTTACCAACTCTGTTGTAATGTCTCGCCATGCACTAACCCTGTGGTCCTCCCTCTGCCAATCAGTGGTTGAAGAGCATAGTATTTCATCAAGAAATTCAAGATAATGCAAGGAAGTTTTTTGTTCAATTTACTAACAGAAATGTGAGAATTCTACCAGCTGGTAACTGGCCAGTCAAAGTTATGTTAGCTATAATTATGAACAAAACCTTAAATTAATACTTTGAATTTTGACCCCCTTTTCACAGAATGGGAATTTGCTACTTCTCAAAGAAAAAGAACAGAATCAAAAAAATCTGCATAAGTTTCACAACATACCTTCTGGAAGATACAAATTATTCTTATATTTAAGACCAAATCCTGCATCCCATAAAGTCTACAACTTTCTAGTTGAAAACAGAATTTATTGAATGTAAACAATTTTTAAAGCTGAGAACTCAATGGACACTACATAAAATGCCCATGTCACAATATGAACTATCAGTAATATGTGGTACCTAATGCATTAGGTGAAATTTTAAAAAAATATTGTTATCTAGAGTTATGCAATAAAATTGGCCCAGAGGAACAACTAAAAAGAGGAGCACTACACTTCCTTAGTATGTCTTGAGATTTACACAGACAAAGCTCCAAATGCTTCTGACACAAGATGAAAGGTTGAATTATTGTCTACTTACAGGAGTATTTGATTGTTCAGTTAACTTCTGCTCCCACATCTTCAAACGTCTCTCCCGTTCCTTTAGTTCCTGCTCTTTAAAGCTCAGATCACGCTCCAGTTTCTTTAGTCTCTCTAAGGTTGCCTCAATTTCACATCTGCACGGAGACAATTTGTTACGTCTTGTCTTTTCCTGACACATATAAATTGTTCATAATTTCCCCTTGAATGTTAATTAAATGTGAAAGGCTGAAAAGTACAATACTAACTCAAGCAGTTCATTTAATTACCAAATGCAAAGTCTTTCACGTCTTTAGGAAGAAATGGTAATGTTTATACATCAGACCATAATACCTTCAGTTGAAGAAAAATAACATTTAAAAGAGTAAAATACCATATAACAAAAACATTTTTAAAATGAAAATGCCTTCTTTCCCCCCAACATCATGAAACATGATCTGATCCGTAAAGCTAAGAACTGGTAATGCGACAAGCATTAACAATACAATACAGGCAGTCCAAGAAGTCCATTTGTCTGGGTTTATAACTTGACTATGAATACTACTTGGACTTACACTCAAAATTAACAGAAGCATTTTGTGGGGGAATGTTTTCCCCACTTACCTTTCTGTTTCTTTAGGTGAAGATACAAAAGCAAAAATGCAAACTGTGATATGAGCCAGCCCCACAAATGGTTACAAATACAAGCTTCTCAAGTTTGGAACAGTTGCGAAAAGGATTTGGTTGACTTCTCTCCAGTTCCCACCATACTTGCAAAGTTATGAAAAGTAGGAAGGGCAGGAAATGAAGGCAGTACTCTAAAGAAGTCGCAGATACCAGCTGTATTTGGTTTCACTGCACGTACCTCCCTTAACAATGTAGTTTCCTTTGACATACTTTCTGATGGATGGTGTATTTTAAACACATGAACTGAACTGCTCTTGGAAAAGAGTTTAACAAGTTTTGCACTACACAAATACACAGAAGGTGAACAACAATTCTGTCACCAAATTCAGACGTATATTTTGCTTGTGGGGTAAGAAAAGAAAAATCTCCTATTAATGCACTTAACATTTCTGTGCCTTTTTGGGAGACTGTGCACTGTATCTTGACAGTTGTGGGAAGAGTCAATCACAGTGTCTCGTTTTTCTCCTTGAAAAAGTGAGCTCCTAAGAAGATAAGAAATCCTAAAGAGAGCTCCAAAGATAGCTATCTGGACTCTGCAAGGTTAAACATTCTGCTCAAATTTCCACATTATTTTTCTTGTGTTAACGTGCTGTGAACAAAATATGCTCCTTCTCATGTTTTAAAAAAGAAAGTAGAAGGACTAACAGAGTTAGCTGTCATTTCTGTTTGGGGTGGAAAAAGAAAATTACTTGTTTCTGTAAATCTCGTGTCCTGGCATGGAATGATTAAACTCTTCTCGACTAAAATAGTTCAGCCTCTCAATGTAGGAAAATAGTATACCCAAAGAGTCTAAGCAAATAAAATAATATGAATTTTCCAAATTCTACGAATTTCTCATTTTGATAAGACATCTCTGTCAGAGAGCATTGCTTAAAAAGTACACTGAAAGGATTCAGAGCTCAAATAACCAGAAAACCCTACTGCAAACTTTACCACCATGCTTAATTCTACTGCAGAAATCAGCCACCTGGGGGGCAAAGGCATTTATCACACTTGAGTCCTGCTGAGTGAGCTGTTCTATGTGGTGGTCAGAACAAATGCCCCTCATAATTATCATGCTTAAGATTTCAAGAAAAATTCTCTATCATATTTAGGCATGCATAAATTAAGACTGATCCCTGTGCGGGGTAGAAAGTGGTCAGACATCATAATAAAGAGACAACAAGGGAACAAACTAAAAGGCACTGGACCAAAGGTCAGAAAGTGACTCATCCCCAGACACCCATATCCCTCATAAACCCCTTTTGTCAGGTAAAACACATACTATGCTATCTACTGTGGAAACTATAGAGCAATTTGAGGGCAGTTGCACTGCTTTTCTTAGTTTGCCTCTCATCATCATTGCTACTTACATACAACTCTATAATTTTTTAAATATGTAAATTACATTCTCTTTTAAAATAATATTATGCGCTAGGGGAGTCCTGGTAACAATAGTTTTCTCTGTGTCAAAAGTCTATTTTGTACTGTAATTATCTCTCTTCATTAGACAGAAACTTCTCTTAAAATAAAAGGTTAGTCTGCAAAAACAGTTGTATTCTGAAAAATAATTCCACTGCATAATGAAATTGTGTAATTAAAGAGAAAGCTACTGTACATTGCCCAGTTAATGAGTCTTATTAAATGAAGCAGCTTGAAACATTATACATGGTAGGACATGTGGATTTGTTTGCTTCTGTAGTTCTGCAGTGTGAGTTTACTGGTTTTTCTAGAATAGTTTCATTCTGTGACACTGAAGAACAAATACTAATACATTATTAGAAATGATCAAATGACATTCACAGATTAAACACAATGACTGGCATTTCTTTATATGCCTTGAATTGCTACTAATACACTAATGTAAGTATCATTAATAAACTATTTTAATCATTGGAGTAGCCACTCGTGGGGAGAGGATGGAAGGAGAGATGCAGTTAGTATATATGACTAAATGCAGACAAATGGGATCTCTCACTGAATTGGAACATCATTACTTCTACAGTAATTTTTTTTTACTGTAATACAAGTGACTTCAGAAAGGGCTCCAAAAAGATCACAGAATTTGAACTTAAACATAGGGCCTATGCAACTAGACCTATGCAACTCAGGCATAAGGTACTGCCCCTATTTTATTAATAACAAAAACGTGCTGAACATGTGTGGAACAGTTAGGAAAAAAGACACTGAATTATTTTAGGGAAATACAGCACAAGCAAATCATATTGTGATATTAATATAAAAATGAATACCAGAAAATGTTGCAAATAAGACTGCATTATATAGATAAGTCAAAGCATCGTTCGTGTTATCAACTCCAGCAGTCACATATAGGCTCAGCCCACTGTCAGTTTTCATGCCAGCCAGTCAGTGATACTGAAGACTCCAGTTACTTGCTGCTGCAGATACAATTTTGGCATGTCTATATAAAAAGGACCTCAGCTTGCCTTTTTTTAAGAGTGGGGAAAAACACAATCCAGTTTGTCTGAGCTTTGCTTTGCTTTGGTAAGTGCAGCATCCTGGTGAAAGTGCAGTATCTGGATCATTAATTCAGAGGTCCCTCAAAGGAACACGCATAATTTTTGCCTTTCCCAAGCCCACCCTTCTCCAGTGCTCGGATATCGAGGCTTCATTAAAATTCCCTATTTTGTGGTAATATATCTCATACTTTCCCTACTGCTGGTTTCACTATCTCTTTGCAAATCACTATGGGATAAAAAACCATGGGAAAAAAAATCAGTAAAAGCAAAGATTTTTCAATACAGAAGTTGAAATACATTAAACTAATGTGCAGTTGTTTTTAGTAACAAACTTAAGACTCTTTTAGTTTATCCTTTGGGACCACTTTATGCATCTTTTATCTATTTCAGGTGGCATAAATTCTGTTTATTCGGCTAAGCATTCACGAAAGCTTCCATTCTAACATGGCTTTCACATCAGGGCAGGAAGCTGTTACCAGAATTTGGATAGGAAAGCACCCTTCCAGCTTCCAAACAAGTGCCCACATGATTTGAGCTCTTTCTGAACGTTGTGTTTTCATTTCAGCTCAATTCAAAAAATCATCTTTGCTTTCAGGCAAATCATGTCCCATCTTGAATTTTTATTTTCTCTCTCATATTTCCTTGTCTCTAAGCCATTTATTCTTCCAGAAAAAATGTCACATTTCTTTTTAACACAAGTCTCCATGGTAAAAAGTTTTTTCATTACTTGATAGTACCAAAGAGTTCTTTGTTGCTACATGGCTTTTCATTAACACCTTTTTAGACATTCCTCATCTGAGAAATTTAGCAACAAATGTGCAAGCAATACTTGGGCCACTTGAGTCACACTTCAAGAAATAAACCGATTAAGTAAAACAACGTTTGTCACCAAATGTCAGCTAGTACAGCTTTTATTTTGCTATATTGGCAAGATTTAAGTAGTTATTCACCTTTCCTAAAGGCAATTGAGTATCTGCTCATCTTCCAAACATTTTTAATATAAGAAACCCCTCAGTAGGATGTACTTTTTTCCCAACCCTCCTTGTTCCATCTACTGTCAAACCCATGATATGATGCTCAGAGTCTGCATAAACAACGGTGCCATGCAGTTGGGGTACTTTAAACACTACCTGGAGCGCTCAGCACTGGGATCTGGGCGCAGGGCCCAGCGGGTCCCGCAGCAGCAGCAGCAGTGCGGGGCAGGGCCAGCTGTGCCCGCAGCAGCAGCAGCAGTGCGGGGCAGGGCCAGCTGTGCCCGCAGCAGCAGCAGCAGTGCGGGGCAGGGCCCAGCGGGTCCCGCAGCAGCAGCAGCAGCGCGGGGCAGGGCCAGCTGTGCCCGCAGCAGCAGTGCGGGGCAGGGCCAGCTGTGCCCGCAGCAGCAGCAGCAGTGCGGGGCAGGGCCCAGCGGGTCCCGCAGCAGCAACAGCAGTGCGGGGCAGGGCCAGCTGTGCCCGCAGCAGCAGTGCGGGGCAGGGCCCAGCGGGCTCTGCGGGGCGGCCCCGCGGGCGGCGCGGCGGGCGCAGTGCGGCGCTGCCGCCAGCAGATGGCGCGCAGCCCCCGCCGCCCGGCCGGGTCCGGGGCCGCCGGCGGCGCGGCCGAGCCGGGGCGGGCCCGGGCCGGGCTATTTATACCCCGCCGTGTGACCGGGGGCGTCCCAGCGACAGCTCAGTTTTTCCACTCGCCCCATTAAAAATCTATGTCTTGCTTTTCCTTGGAAGGCAGCGGAAGAAACGCGGGATTGCCGGGCTTGACACAAGCCCCATCCTCCACCCCGTCCCGGTTTCTTCGATGCAGGGAATCTTTTGGTATTTGTGCTCACTGCTTATTCGGCATAGAGCGAACGCTTCTTAATATAGAGTGAGGCACGATCATCTGCAAAAATCATCTCCCTGTGCAGATCTGTTTTCAATATTCCATCTCAAACAGAAGGATTTACTGGGAAGCAGCAAGTTTTCTAACACACAAATAAGCTTCAGGGACAGGTTTTTGAAGTTTTGACACATTCCAAAAAAGAGGCTGAAAGCTTTACTGCAAAACTGTAATGTAATAAAATTGTCTCAAATCTCATTTCCATTTCTAATCACTTATGAATAACAATTACAATCAGCAATAACTAAAATCATATGCTCAAGCAATGCTGGAACACCGTAAAAAATGGGACTGGCATGGGCATGTGCTGGATGTGTGAACACACAGCTGACAAAGGAGAGAACACATAAAAAATGGTAGAGTGCATTCAAGTGAGTACAACCCTGACTCGGAAGGTATGGTTTTTAGGCCCCTTATCCTTCTTTGATTTTAATATTAACATCACTGATACACTTTCTATGAAAATTGCATCAAACCTATATGTTATCTGACTTCTTTTGCCCCCACACTATTGACTGAAACCCTGTAATTGGTTTTAAGATGTGAATCACAAAACCATAAATATCATGATGCCTAAACCACTGTAATAATAAATATAGGGTACAGCTAAGTGCATTGGCTCCTAATACAAGTTTCGCAACATTCTGGGCATTCCTGAAAAACAACAAGGTAAGTTATGTTCTAAAAATACTTCAAGCACACATATTTTCTACCAGTACATCATTGGAGTCTGATGTCTTTCTGAAAAAAGCCACTCATACCATTTCAATGTAAAACCTCATCATATCATCTTGGAAGGAAGAAAACTTACCTCCACTCTGCCTTGTTATGCAGGAATGAGTTACACTGGTCTGGAAGGTTGCTGTCATTTGACATAGATTCCAGGATTGAAATAATCTGCTTGAAAGATGGTCTTTTCTGAAGAAAAAAGAAAACCAAAACAGAGCATTTGCATTGCATATAAAACTACTAGAACTATCTGCAGGAAATTTTCAACTGAAATCCCACAATTAAAAGGAATTGCCACACTTCTTTCTGACCACAGCATCCTACAAGAGGACTGTAAATCTGTAAATGGTTTCTTTTTGTTCTTCCATTAAAGGAAAGTTTGAGAAGAGTTGCACAGGCTAGTAGGACTCAAGCCTTAGCTTATTCTGCCATGTCTACTAGTAAAACAGGATTAAACATTAGAATCATCAATCATCTAGATTCTTAATTTGAAAGAATAATTTTTCTCAAGCTATGAGAGAAAATGCTTCCAAATAGAGAAGGCTGGACCATCAGTACCTGGTAATTATACAGATGGCCTTTTACAGGTATTAATATAAACTCTGGTGTGTGAAAAAGCCATTTAGCTGCCTATCAAAAATAAGTTTCTGGCTGCAGTTCCCCTCTTGCAGAGGAGATACTTTCAGAAAAACTCTCACTTAGCTACTTCAGGAGCAGCCAGGGAAGAAGTGAAGACTGAGGCTAGGGAAGGATGTCTTGCCTGGCAGCTAAGCTCATGTTAGTGGACTCTGTGCTCTTCTGTCCTGGGCTCATTTACTGAACTTTGTTCCAGGGCTCTCGATGACCCATTGTGCTCACAAGTGAGAAAGACCAGGTTATATTTCTCGGGTTTTTTGTTTTTTTTTTTGTTTTTTTTTTTTTGTTTTTTTTTTTTGTTTTGTTTTGTTTTGTTTTGTTTTGTTTTTGTTTTGTTTTTTTCTTTTCACTTTTCCCTTAGTCCCAAAGGGAAGCTGTGAAGTAGGATAATAACTGAAAACTGAAAAAGCCAGTTAAATGTGTTTCTTGAAAGAGCACTGACTCTGTTAGTCTGTTTGACAGACCCCAGACAAGGTTGAGACAAAAGGTTGAAACAAAATGTAGATACATAATAAGGGGATGATGCACATTCTCTCTCTGCTGTGCCTTTAATTATACCATTTCTGCTAAAATTACAGATGCTGCAATTAAAACGTGCATTTTAATTTGGGAGCACAAAAACAATTAGGAACAATGCTGAGGTGTCTCTCTTGGGAAGATCCAAGTGATTTCCACATTATAAAAGACAGACAATTTCTTTATTTTAAATGTCAAACAGCATGAAAAAGTGTCAAATGCATAACAAAAAGAGAGACAAGCTCTCTTATACTGTAATGCTGCACTCTTCGGCTGTAACTGGAGGCTTTGTCTGTCATTTTTTGGTCCACCTCCATGATTTCAGGCAATGGGCAGTTCAGTAAGCTACACACATTTTCTCTGCCACAGACATGCTTGCCCCAGCACAAGTGCTTATGCAATTTTCTCCCCAGCCCAGCATGCAGAGAGGGGCAGACTGGGCACCCAGAGCTCACAGCAACAGGTACCAGTTAAGCAGCAGGTCATTGCTTGCACTGGTGACACAGTCCCTTGTATGGACACCCAGCAGGGTCACCCTGCCCTTACAGGGGCTGGGGAGGCAGCTGTCCTCCCCTCCACATGCATGATGGTGCTGGACCTGCCCCAGCTGAGCAGATATCCTGAACACACCCTGGGAAGAGCCCAAACTTGCTGGTCAGGAGTGGGCTGCACTGGGCGCACGGAGCACAAAATCCATCCCTGGTACCACCACCACTGACTCCAGTGCAGTTTTGGGGCAGAAGAACCTTTGACCAGCCTTCACACCCATTTTGTTCCTATGGCTGCATCTCTTGTGACCACACCAGTGGATGTGAAGTGTTGAAGGGATTCAAGGGCCTCCCAAATGGTGAGAAGCTTCAGGTGGCTCCCTGAAGGGTACTGCAACTGCTACACATTGTCCCACAGACTGGCAGGTACATAATGTGCCTATACAAAACAAATTCTATTGTCAGGAAGACACCAAGGGCAAACATTCCCATGCTGCATTATCTACAATATTTTATGGACTATTCAGGATAATTTACAAAACACATCTATGAGTTTGGCTTGCTCCTTTTTTTCTCAGGTGTTTAGAGGAAAGTATAGGGCAGGGCTGACACTAAGCGAGTACAGTTAGCTCTGCTATCAGGCTTGCCTGGAGTAACCAGAGTGAAGACAATGACAGAGAACAGGGCTTTTACTAAGGGCAGGCAAAAGGATCAACCAACTGATTTGGGAGAAGCAGCAACAATCATGTGGTGGGTCCTGCACTACAGGCAAAGGGGCTGCAGAGTTGGTGCAACTGGAGCTGGAACAAATGCAGACAGAGTCACACAGTAATGTCAAAGTACTGTACATCTCTGGCTGTGAAAATTCTGTAAACTACCAGCACTTACCCTGACAGCTTTGCAGCTGCCAGATTTACAGGCAGCAGCTTTGCATGGAGACAAACCTGACAGGAAGGCACAAGCCTACACTGTCACATGGCTTTTCATGGTTTCTTGCCCCTAGGAAAGGATAATTTCAGATTTAATAAATGCATTCTAAATGCAGAGTGGTACCTTGGCTAAAACTGGCATGAAGTGATTTGGGAAACTGGGAGCCTGAGCTGAGAAACTCCAAAAAAAAAAATAAAAATCTTCTTTTCAGTAGATAACTGCTTAGCACTTTCTAGAAAGCCCTTATAAGGGATTCTTAAAATATCAAGGCATGAGTCGCCTTTGAAAACTGTTTCCCTTTATATCTGTGATGTCTCATACTGAAATCTTTAAAATATATGCCCCTCTAGAAATAATTCTGGCTAATGTTTTCATTGTTTCCTTCCACTCAGTATTTCTTACTGAATAGGTCTCCATAAAATCAGGATATTTAATCCATATGTCTTTCATTTTTTGTTTCTTCTCTGTTCCCAGTTTTCTGATTTTCATTAAAATACTCTGTAATTTATAAACATCTTTGATGTGGAAAGAAACTGAAGGAACAGATGAAATGAGAAAGAATTATTCACCTCCAACTCAAAAACAAGTAACCCCAGTAAACAAAGACACCAGTGATGAGCAACCTTGTTTCTACAATTACCTAATACCCAAGCAAAAAGCAACTTGTTCGGTAGAAATTGTAAGGTACGAACTCTTTGTTTCAACTAGCAGTTTAAACTGCATAAAGACTACCATTCCAAGTATCACATGGAGCACTACAGGTATTTTTCTCCATGTGTGAAGAAATTCTTAAGAATTCAAAGCAATATTAATAACTATGTCTGAAGAAATTATGGTGTGAGCAGTGTCTGACACTCCAGCTGCTCTGCAGCAGCTCTCCAAGCGTATTCCTTTGCCCCACCATAAATGCATATCCCTCGTTTCTCAGGGGTAACCAAAAGTTACCTCACGAATTCTGTGGGCTAGAAGTATGCACCTTAGCAACTGCTTTTGTGCAGCTGACATACTCAAGCTCACCCCTGCTTGACCTTCAGTAACTTGTTCATGCATCAACGATCTGATTTTCTAAAGCTAATCCTGGCAAAAAGGGAATGCTGCACAGAGCACTATTTCAGAGGAGCGTGCTCCATCTTTTGGCTCAAGCAGGCCACACAGCCCTTTATCAAAGCACTTGGAGAGCTGTGAGTAGCGACCCTTTCCCAGCACGTGACTGAATAAGTCAGTCACATGTCCAAATTGTGACCACAGATTACTCCATTTCAGTCATGTGAACAAAGCTGTAATTGCCTAACAGAAGAAGAGCTGCACGAAAAAACTAGCAAAGAGCAGATTGTCAGAAAAACCCCACTCACAGGAGATTCATAGTTTGCATGAATTCTGGGAACAATGTTCCCCAGGAACCAGTGCACACCCAGATAAATTACTCTATCAGACAGAACTCAGCCTGATGGTTAAGCATCATTCTTTTATAACATGCAAATCCCTCCCTCTCCTTGAGAAACAGCAACAGTCTTTTGGACACTTATGGATGTGGTTCAAACAAGGCAAAGTGAGCTGATCTAGTATGTGACAATTACAGAAAAGAAGCTCCAATAATTCTTATTCTGAGGTCTTTGGTAGTGATGCTGACACTTGGGAGCAGTTAGTAAAGATAAGCAGTCGGCACTGAAATTCCTCTTCAGTAATTACTGACCTAGAACTTAAGCAGCCTACCTGTAGATTCAAAAACTTGAAGCATTTTTCTCCCCTCTCCCCCACTCTGTGGATACAAGGAGGGTATTAAAAGAATGGCAATTATATGTGCGTTCATGTGGAAATCACATGTCGATGAATCTCAGTCTTCCAGATCCATTCTGCAGGAAAGCAACCTCTTGCTTTTAAAAGAGAGACCAATAATGCATATTTCCTTTCTCATATTATTCTTCTATGGCTACTCTTTGGTGATAAATTCTAGTTTAGAGCACCTATATGCTCTCATTTCTCTTGGAATTAATCTTGGTCTCCTTGAAGTAGTTGCTAACTTTCTCCTGAGTTTAAAGAAATTAAGTTCTTCCTGGTGCCTTTACTTGAGAAAAAGAGCACAATTTCCTTTGCCTAACTATTCTTCAATGTCTCAAATATTTTTATAGGCAAAGGAAATAGATGTTTATCCATCCTTGGTACTAAAGCTAGTATGCCCACAGGCTCTTTTCAGCCAGTTTTATGTGCAATAGGATGGTCACAAAGTCCATTTAAAGAAGGTAACTCTCATAACCTACACAAGCTTTTACTGTCTAAATACTTATTCAATCCCTTCCTTGTAACAGCAGATTAACAGTAACAATAGTGCAGCTCTTTTAACTTTTTATTCTGTTCTCATGGTTAAACAGCACTGCTATTATCATATTATTACAGTACAGTCATTATAAAGCTCACTATTCAAGCCCTAAGGGAACAGATTAGGAAAGGTTTAATGTTAATTTAGAATGTGTTGCTGCTATTCCTACCCATGTTTTATGGATTAATTTATTCTTTACTTATACTTGTGTTGTTTTCAACACCAGTAGGGCACAGAATTGGACCTTGAAATTTTTATTTTATAATGTGATGCTTACATACATCCAAGAGGGATTAAGTATTAACCTTTGAAAGAAAATATAAAACCCACAATTTTCCCACTTGCTCCAAAACAGCTACATTTTTGCCATCCTACCACATTCCCTGTCATTGTCTTTAATAGTTACAAAGTTAGCAGCATAGCAACTCTTGATCAAAAGGGAGAGAGAGTTATTTAGGTATAAATATATACACACACTAAAAAAAAGTCCTGGGTATCATTGTCAAGAAATGTGTCAATGGTGTCAGCTCAGACTTCTCCCCCAAAGAAATGCTAATGCACTTTGCAAAACAAGGCTGGGGTGGTGGTGCAGAAATCAAACACACATTTAATTACCTTTGAATCAGCATCCCAACATTGGTGCATCAGTTCTGCAAAACTTCTGGGACAACTGCTTGGAATGGTTAATCTCTAATGGAAAGAAAATGTATCAGTTACTGGAAGCGTTTCCCTTTAAGCTGCTACTAAGTAATTTCCTATGACACCAATAGACTTCAAAGAAATAAAATACACTCTCTCTTTTAAATACAATATAAAAATGTGGAGACATATTAGAAAGAAAAATCAAAATTACTAACACTAGCAAGAAGCATAAATAATTTTTAATAGACCTATAAGAAAGTAACATATCAAATGCACAAATGGGGTTCCTTAAGAAAGCTCAGAGAGAAGAAGCAAAACCAAGACAAACGGTTTTTAATACTAAAACATAATCATTTGTGGAGGTTACTGCATAGTATTTTAGGTTGCTTGTCAGATAGGCATAATGCACAGCCTGCCTTAATTCCTTTCTCCCACATAAATGATCTAGCTGTTCAATACTATAATCACTTTTGACACACAAATAGCTGAAATATAGATTATATTAAGTGAGTTAAAAAGAGTTAAGTGAAGCTCTACATGACACAAGAGACGTTTCATGAGCCTGTGGTCAGAAGGATTAATGAGGACATGCAGATCTCAGAAAGCACTCACAGAGCACAGTGAACTCATAAATATTTCCTAATGACTGAAGACAAGGAGTTGCTGGTTATAGCCAGGACCACTGACTACTATAGTTTGCAGCTATAGTTTGGTTTCATTTGCTGAGAGTTTTAAATTAGAAGATTTTTGCATTAACAGCCTGCCTCCAGACTGGAAAGCCTAAAAGCAAATCCTTTCTCACATACACAGATACGGAAGCCTCTCCAGCTGATTGCACATGCTTCCAACATTACAACTGAAGGAGATCCCTCTGCTCTCACTAAAGCTGTTAACTGACTTCAGATGTTTCACATTATATAAATAATTTTTAAAAAGTTAGATAGAAAACCAGTTTCTCAGTGAAAGTGAGTCCAAATGTAAGAAGGGTCAAGCTGGAAAAAGGGTACTTGTCCTCTAAGAGGCGAGAACCAGGAATTACATTCCTGTTCACACTATCGTCTCAGGAAGACCCTTTCATCTGCCCTACTATTGCCATTTCAGAAGCAAAGCAGAACAAGTTATGTCACTCTGTACCATTACATTACTGCAGTGTGACCTGCAAAGCCTTACAAGACACAGCAGCCAAAAGTAAGAGTTAAATCCTGTTCCAAAAGCATTTGAACCCAGAAAGAACTGGAAACATGAGACACAGAGGCCAGGCACTGCAGAAGTCTGATTATCAATGTCATAACTTAATGTGCAAGGGTTTCTGTGGAAGAAATACACAGAAATTTGTACAAGGCACAAATAAGTTGCAGTGGTGCCTGATGTCTAATTGAGTCATTGGCCTAAAAATACACTGGCTAGTCTTGCTGCAGTATTGTCTGTAACCCTCGGTGTTCCAGGAGGTGGACAAGCAGTAGCAATCACCACTTGTCTCACTTGTGAAGAATGTTGCCTATATCATATGTAACATAGAGGTAGCAGGATCCAAATGTCATAATAAAGAACACATTTCTCAGTAGCAATTTATTATGAGATCATGTCTAGCATAACCTGAACTCTCACGCTTTGCTCTTCTTTAAAAAATGGCTTTAAAAAATCTCTACCAGAATAAAAATAACACTGTGAAATTATGCATAGTGTCAAAAGAGATCCATACAGACACATTAGAATCTACTCCATTTGCTAGCCTCAGGCTTTACAAAGGGGATTTTTCACCTTATGCAATTATGCTTTGGCCTCAATCCCTCATTGATTTTAACAAAAGACTTGCAATCCAAAAAATGGAGGAGCGGCTGTTGTGGACTGGAACCATGCAACCCTGCTGATATCAAGAGGCTGAACTGAGAGCAGAACCTGACCCTTACACTTGTTTTGGGACACAGAAAACTAAGAAAAGTAGCACAAGCTGACTTTTCAAGGCCTATGCTTTTCTACCCATGTCATGGCCAGAAAAAATTAAAAGTATGCAATGCTCTCTAAGCTCCCTCACAGCCCCCTTAGAAAACTGGTAGCAACAGGCTAGTGGTACCTGACAGACAAAGACCTGGCTCTGAGAATGCACCCCTTAGGTTTCTCTAGCCATTAGTAAAATAGTCATATCTACATTTAGTTCATACTGGATTTTACACAATTCCTTGCTCTGGAAAACTGCAGAGAGATGTGTGTTGTACTCTCAGACATGTTTCAGCATGTGACTGCATGTCTTTACAACATTCCCAATGCCATTCTTACCCCTTACATAAAACTGCATGTGGTAGGCACAAGAGCCAAATACTGTTGATGGAAAGCTTTAAGGTTCCTCCTTCAAAATGATGTGTGAGGCTTTTCCTGGACTAGAAGAAAGAGTGTCTTTGTGCCCCCTGCTCTCATAAATGCAGTAGAAGACCACATTCACAATCTTCACACTGTTAGTGTAGCATTTCCAACTAATTGGTATATCACACTGGAATTAATCCAGTCCTCAAAAAGAAGAAAAAAAGAGAGAGGGAAAAAAACACCAACAAAAAACATTAAACTAAGAGGAGGAAACCTAACTCCTCTGTTTAACTCTGAAGCATTTTGAGAAACAGTTTATGTAGAATAATAGAAATCTGTATTGTACAGCCGGTGCCTCGCCATTGTAATGTTTCCCATGCTTCCGCTGTGTCTAGATAGAGGAGGTTTCATCTTTGTGGAGGATTTCCATGCTTGTCTGTGTGTGGTACAGTCACAACTTTAAATGTTTTTTAAATGTAGTTACTGTCTTTGATATCAAGGGACTATGTGTTCAGATATACGCTCACATGTCCAACTAACTGAAAGCTTCAATTTGTGAGGAGAAGAAAAGCGAGGCTGGGGACACTGTACAAACGGTGTTTACACCACTGAAGTGCTTTTGAAATGGAAAGACTCTGCATGAGGAGGCTTGCAGCTATGCCACAGCCTTGCCGATACCAGTGAGGAGCTCATCTTCAATGTAGTGTTGAACGTAGGTGGCAAAACTGTAATTTCTCTCTTTTTTTAAAACTATTTTTTCTTCTTTTATTTTTGAAATTTTCATCTAAGCGGCAGTTTCTTGTACTATAGTGACTCCTGCTGGGAGAGTTAAGTTGAAGTAGCTGAAGGTCTCTTACAGATATATCAACTCCCGGCCAGTAAAAAGATGTCCTAAACGCAGGAGATGGAGTTAAACTGTTCCCCTACCTTGGACGCAATGGCTTCTTTCATCACTAAGAACAAACCCCTAGGTTTTACAATTGAGACTGAGAAACTAGTACAGTACTTGTACAATTTTTGATCTACAGCATCACGACGTGAAGCTGCAACAATTAGATGTAAAGGGTCCATTCATGAGGAATAACATCACTTTGACCCTTTGTGTTAGCTCCTACTGCTAATCTTTCCATACGCGTGAACTTACTTTCAATTTGAAGAAGATGAAAAAGTCTTTTGCAAAACCCCAATACTGTTTTCTGATCTATGTACCTGAATGTAGAAACGTAGTCTTACCTCGTTTTTTTCCACTACAAGCCAAGCTACTTGTAATCCTTCCAAGCCTTTAAAGGGGACCTCCCTTGTTAGCATCTCCCAGAGAACCTGGAAGAGAAAAAAAGAAAAGAATTTTTATTTCTGTACTTTGTATTTTAAATACATTATTAAACCTTGATACAGCACTATTCTGTATCCAATTACCAGGCAACCAGTTTTCATTTGCAGGAACTTGGACTGGTGTTTGTGTGCAAGATCCTCTCACAAAATTAATTTGAATGTTTCTGCTTTTTCCTCTACAGAAAAGCTAAGATGAAAAACTGGGTTGCTTTTTTACTATCTTTGTACACTATAAAGTTCACATTTGGCAACTGGGTCTTGGGAGACAATGCTCTTCCTCTCCTTCTCAGCTCCAACTAGACATTGCTGCGCAGTAATTTTTCATTTAAAAATATTTCCATGTGACTGCAACCAGTGAATATGACCCAAAAGGTATTTAGCTCCTTTGATATGCCTACAAAAATACAATTTTGCAATCAAAACTGTAATTGTTTATCTCCAAGTATGTGATCATATTAAACTAAGCAATATACAGCACATAAAAAAATCACTTCTTCTCCTTGAGTTTTTATAGACATGCTGTCCTTAGCTAGAGAAAGATCTCCTAGTTTTGCATGTTTTTAGCCTTTTGATAACACAGTACCCAAGAATCTAAGCTACTCTGTAGAAAAGAGTTTGGCATCATCAAAAAGGCTTCAAGTCAATGAATCCAACGTGTTTTTCTGCCATTGGGACAACATATTGGAATTCAACCAAATTAATAGCACTTTGTACCTCTACTTGTTTATGTCCCCCCTTTTTTTTTTAAGAAAAACTTTCATAGACACATCTGGTTGAAAATATCTACAAACTTTTTCTTCTGCTCATTTATCAAGTATAACAACAACAACAAAGAATCTTTAATGCAGGATTTGCCAAAATGCATTAAGATCCTTATACAAGTCTCTATATCCTCAGTGTTTGGGTTAGTGCCCAGGTTTATTCCAGCTGCATCATTTTGAATGGACTGTGGACAGCTATGATGATAATGAAAAAGCAAATGGAACAATATTGACAGATGGGGGTCAAGCAAAAAAATGCATTGAAGCAGAGTTGGGCCTTTATTCAAGTGAACAGGGAACTCCAACAATAGACCTATTTCAATAATTCTGCTTGAGTCAGAAGACTGATTAGTAAAGGTAAGGGTACCTTGGAAAAATAAGAACAGTTTTTCTGAGAATAAGAAATATATGGGGAGAACTATCACAGATCTATTCAATTATCCTGTTAGCTTCAGTTCAATCCTTTCAGAAGGAAAAAAAGGCACCTCAGTTGTAACTCAAATTATCACTTCTCTACTGGTTGAGAAGGAAATTTAATTGTGAGAGAAGGAAAAAAAAATTACCAGTCCCATGTACTTCAGACAAAAAAAGCAGTGTATAAAGGCAGTGTATAAAAAGTCAGTTTAAAACAAAGGTTCCTGGACCAAATCAAACATGTGGTTGAGCAGCCCTGCAGAACAACCTCATCTGTTGGGACTGTACCATGACACTACAGAGGAAAAAACTCAAGTTTGCACATCAGATAGAGCAGTATCTAAATAACCTTCCAGTAAAGAACATAATGAAATACATGTTAAATGTCTTCAAGAGCCTTGAGTTGGAAAACTACTGCTGGGCTATCTTTCTTTCAGAAGACTGTAAATTTTAAGAGCTGTCTTGTTTCATTCATGCACATATGGTTGTGCAGAACATTTTGCACCGAATTCCTTTATCATGACACCTTTAGTGTTTATTTCCACTGCTCCAACAGATCACTGCCTCCCTAAAGCAACAGTGCTAGCTAAAAATTTGTCCAAGACTGCACACAGTTGAAGAGAAAAACAGTAATTTGACGCAATAGGAAGGATTTTTTATGATGCCTTCATTTTACTAACAAATGAAAGTAAAAGATACGGAAGTGGGATGCTGGAAATCCTTGCATTTACTTACACAGGTTTAGAAAATATTTTAACAACAAAGCAATTTTCATATTCAGGCCAAATATACAGAGAAAGCCTTTCCTTCCAACGGTGACGTGTCTCTATTTTCAGTTTTACAGGAGTTTCCACCCCTTCCCATGGACTAGCTACCCTGAATCATCAGCTAAGGTGAATGACTGCATCAGCAGTCTTTTAAAAAGCAGCAAATGGGTACTGTCTGCATTCTCACTTGCCTCTTGCTCTCCCCAGGGTGATTCAGCAACAGACAAGGACCTCAGCCTAACTTACCCCAGCCTCTTCATTGTGAGGTACACTCTGTTCATTTTCAGAACTGGCTCACTTCATATGGAAATTATTTTATCTTTACTGGATCACTTCATATGGAAATTATTTTATCTTTACTGGATCACTTCATATGGCAATTATTTTATCTTTCCTTTCTGGTCTACAATCTAATTGAGACTGACGTGGTTCATTTTCCCTCCCACATGTAATGGTGAGGATCCCCTCCTTTCCCAATCACATCACATCTCTGTGATGATGGACAGCACATGCTCACAGAGAAAACAGCCAAGCTAGAAACAATGATGAAAAACAAAGCAAGGCCATTTAATATAGTGCAGTAAGCTGCAGCCTCTGAAGATGCTGGACTCATCTTTGCATATAGAGGAAGAGAAAGGAGAGATAAATGTATGAATGTTCACCCTATACACAAACCTGACTATAAGAAATAGGTGGTCTTCAGAAAAAGCTCACACATTTACTTCTGTCAGCTCAGCTGTGCATTTCAATTCCTATCCTCTCAATTATGTGACAACAACCCAAAGGAAAAACTAAATCCACAACACCTCTACCCCATACCCTGTCCCCACACTGGTGCAAAGCCAACAAAGATTCAAAGTGCCATGTGGATAGGAGAACATCCAAGTTAGTAATCTGAGGAAAAGAAAACACTCTGAACACCTTCGCTGAAAAAACTATGCTTTGTCTGGTAAGAAAGTGTTCACAGACAATGGTCAGGAGCCACAGTTAGCAGAGGTACAGCAAAAGCATTAGCATTGCACTCACAGAGGTGCTGCCCTTAGGCATGAAAATTAGGTCTGTCTTCTCTGCATTGATCCAACTGCAGTTAAAGATCGCATCATTCTTCTCAAAAAGAGTAAGGGATAACCCCTGGAGCTGGCCAACATTCCCTCTATAAATAACATATGTTCTCATAACTAAAGCAGTGTTTGAACAGCTGCTACATTTAATGGCAGTCTCTAGGCCACCAATAGCCAGTTAATGGTTTTACTTATTTGTTCTTGTAAATGATAAAATAATTCAACTATATTGGATAAGCTTTCTGCGATTAAATACATTTATACTGATACACAAACACACACTGTGGTCACTACAAACAGTTCTGCCAGGATAATATATTCTGAGCATATGTCTTCATGTTTTTGAACAGCTTTTAGAGTGACACTGTCATTCCACATACACTTTCCTATCTGGCAGAGACAGCAAGGAATGACAGAGATGGCAAGGAATAATTTTTGAGCAACACGAAGTGACATACAAGTCAGTTTCAGGGTTGATCACTTGTAACACTTGGTTTTAGTTGTTTAGAGTACAGACTTGGAAATGGATCAGAAAGAGGAACTACAGCATGGCTGAAGGAAAGTGTAAGATCTCTCTTTGTGTGGTAATAAATTCTCCTTGAAAATTTCGCTTTAGCATTTCATGACAGTATTATAAATTATTGACTATGTATCTCAGAGAATATATAGGCCTGTTTAACCATCCATGAAGGGCAGGACAAGCTAATCTAAATATTAGCTATAAACATGCATACAACTGTTCACAAAAAGGAAAATTCATTTCAGCTGAGAAGCAGCTCAGACCTATGAGGCTGCAGAAAGGCTTCAACACTTCATGGAAAAGAGCTCTCGCAGAGCTTAAGCAGAACATTTAAAATCACAGATGGGTTTGAAGAAAGAAAAGACTGTCAGATAAAAAAATAAAAGAAAGGAAATTAAAGAAAACCATGGGAAAGATGACAAATATTGCAATTGAAATATCTATTCCTAGCATCTTACTAGTTTACATTTTAAAGGATTCTGTTCTTTGTTAAGAGGACTTTAACTGAAGTAAAGCAGATTTGTCTCTCTAGCACAAAAGCTGCTGGCAAGTGTTATGCTTCAAAAAGAGATTCTTTACATTTTGTTTTATAGATAACAATAAGAGACAAAAACACCCTTTCTCAGATTTCTTGTTTTCAGACCCCTAGCTACTTCTCTGGTAGTTATAACACTCATTATAGTGAGATTCCAACTTTCAATGTTATATTCAGGCCATTTCTTGCTGGTATAACCCCCTAATATCAGTTATTTCAGAAACAGAGAACTTGGGCCACTGTCATTCTTCATTTCTACCCATCTATCTCCTCTGAAAATAATGCTGTGCCAAGATTAGAGTTATAAAAAGAATAATTACACCTAAGTGCTTATGAATTCATAAGCTTCTACTCACAGTAGAACACATTAATTTAAAAATAATGTATTAAAAAATTGTGGGTCATTACTAGACATTCTAAAGTAGCACTACACACCCATAACAATACTAAAATATTCTGGTAACACGGAACTGTTTTCATAACGAGGATAGTTCAGTTTTACCTCCAAGCACAGGACTGTCAAAGGAACCTGACTTTTTCAATGAGGTCAAATAAACTTTTCACAACATACTGTTCCCAAGGCACTGTTAATACTTGACATGATAAGATACTAAACAACTTCTTACCTTCTCCCAGTTTGAAAACATTAAAGTCTATTCAAACTAGGATGACTATGTGAGAAGTTTGAACTATAACACCATGTTTGGAATTTTTCCTCTAATATTGTTGTTCTGTTTTGAAACTGGAACTGTTTTGGAACTGTTTCCCGTCAGTGGACAATATGTGATTACTTTCAGTAACAGTTTACATTAATATTTATATTTGTTAGCTTATGTTCTCTTACTCTTTGTGACCTAGTTCAGTTAAGCAAGCAAGGATTTTGAGTCTGACCATATAGGATCCTTGCAAACTTTCAAACTTTCAGTGGTAAGTGATGTCACATCATGTCTCAAAAATTTTTCTCATTATAAACAACTGTTTGGCAAAAAGTTTAAGTCACTCTCCACTGAGACATCAGCTTAGATGTGTACAGCCATAGGTGCTAGCTTAAAATCACAGTGCCTCCCTCATATCTACCTCCTCCCATTCCTCAAAGACAGAGACACAACATTTGGCAGGTAGTGAAGAATTTATCATTCTGCCACCCACTGTTGAATCCAAACAGAAAAATGGTTAATGCACCAATATGCATAGAAACTACAGCCCCACTTCCTTTCATTTTGCCCCAAATACTCTTTACTGTCCTCTGCCAGAGGAAGGCTATGGGCTTAGGCACACAACTGATGTGACCAGTAGGGCTATTTCTAGCCTGCTTTGTATTGCAGAGCAAAACTAAATTAGAGTTTAACTGTTGACAGAGTAAAGTAATTCACATTACTGAATCTGAAAACCTGACATTCTTATGAACTATAACTGATTCCTCACCCTTCAGCAAAGCAGTGCTGGGCTTCTGTATTTTCAGATGGGGTCTATTCTCACAGATAGTGATAGCAGTGTCTTTTAAACAACTGAGCATAGAGGAGCTGCTTTTTAATAAAAATCAGTGACACTCTATTTTGGGGAAAGTGGAACGCTAATGTTACCCCCCGTTACAAGACAAGCTTTTTCTCTTTAGTGCCACAAAAAAAGCCCCACAAGCAGAGATTCATGACACTTTCAGTAGCTCCTGAAAGCCTTTGGACATATGCTGAATAATTGTGGAACTTCCTACACTGGCATGCTGCTAATCTAATGAGATGCTACCAAACATGCAAGATACTGTGTTCTTCCTATCATTTTCAAGCATATAATTATAAATAATGGGTCAGTCACAGAAGGAACTGTGGCATTTCTTGTTGTT
Organism: Ammospiza nelsoni; assembly: GCF_027579445.1. NCBI lineage: Eukaryota > Metazoa > Chordata > Aves > Passeriformes > Passerellidae > Ammospiza > Ammospiza nelsoni. Next base: position 19,413,328 of record NC_080639.1, read on the forward strand.
CTTATTTAAAACTACTGCAGTTGCAGCACATGAATTCTGTCTCACTGCCACAATGCACAGTGAGATGAGACACTCACCACCCCGTACGAGTACGTGTCACATGTTTCAGACACTGGAAGACTCTGAATAACTTCTGGGGCCATCCATGGGAAAGTGCCCACTAATGACATGTGCGTCGTATGGGAGTGGAATCTTGAGGCACCAAAATCACAGATCTGGCAAAAATAAATAAAATATTAAACTGGTATTGTGAGTATTGACCTCATTCATCAGACATAGAAACATCCAGTCAAGCAGCAGCATCTCTCAACAAATAATTAAAGTGTCCATACCTTTAACACACCATCAGCAGCTATAACAACTGAAAATGAAAAAACAAAAGGTTACAAGAATGCAAAAAGCAAGTCTAATACATTTTTACAGCAAAATACTTCATTTTTCAATAAGACAAATGACCCTAAGGTGAGCCAGCATCTGAATGTGCACATCTGTCCTGGTTTCATTGGGAAGCTGACAGAATATCTGCTGAATATCTGCAAGCCTCTGAACAAATGCAAAACCTTTCAGGCCTTACTGAGTTAAAGGACAGCAACACAGATGAACTTCATTCTCCCCAGTACAGTTAGTTTAACAAGAAGCTCTCTGAAGAGTCATTAATAAGAGGAGAAAACCTAAAACCGAGGTGAGACCTACATGTTTCTTAACTATTATACATCATTGAAATCTGTGCCTCTCCTATCCCACCAGTAGTGGTAGAATTTTCATCTAAAAGGCAATGTTCAGCAAATTTCAGAAATGACTGTCAACTGCTAAGTACAGACTCCACACTGAACGTGTATGACTCAAAAGCCTGAATATCTGTCAAACCTCAAAAAAAGCCACAACAAAGACATGATTTTCTGATAAGAAGTAATAGGCCTTATCCAGTCTATTGTGTCTGGTGTCTGCCAGCCTTTCCTGGTACTCAACCTTTCCAAATAGAAAAAAGAAGTAAGGAGTGCCCAGGCAGTATCTGAAAGCTTAATCAGCTTTCTTGGCCAATCATGACCAGCAAGACACAAGCTGAAAGAGTCCTCCACAGTGTTCTAGATGATGCCAGGTTGGTAATGAACTTCAGACAGGCTCAGGATGGGGAGGAGGGAACAAGACAACTTTTCTGTGCCTCAACAAGTGCAGCTTTGATGACAACCATGGCATTCTGCTTGTTTACAAAACTCAGGCACAGATTTAAATGCCACATTAATGGGTAACAGTAAATGCAGATCGTTTCAGAGTATTGCTACTTTACCATTCCTGGACTTCAGATCCCTGTGGATAACTTTGACTGGAGCTTCCATGTGTAAATAGTGCATTCCTACACAAAACAAAGGAACAATCTAGTTAGACAGGCTGAGCAGGGCCATCCCATTCCTGCAGTCATGATTCCTGGTTCCCACTAGTTGTACTCATTGCAAGTTGCCATACCTGTGTGCCATACTGACGTGCTGAAGGAGAACCAAAGCTTCCCACAATCTACTTTGAGTAAAAAGCACTAACCAAAGCTCACTTATCTCTCAAAGTATCTATCTGGATATGCTAATGGGTTTTAACATCATATGTAGTTATTTTCTCTAACTATATAGTTAAGGAGGTGTCTACACAATTAAGCCAGATATGAATTTACTTTTTTTTCATTAGTTTACACTAATTATTGTGTGGTCAGTCACAGAGAACAAAAAGGATGGAACAGATTATTCTACATTATTATATGAAGAGTTTCAGTATGTTTGCTGAGAATAAGTCCTTAGCTTCCTTAAATGCCCCAAATCAAATCAAATGTAAGGGCAATTATGCACTTTACCTCATAATTACACTACATCAGCAAATTATCCTCTTAGGACTTAAGGGCACACCAGAACTGGCTCACAGAAGACATTTTCACTCCAGAATATTTCTGGATTCATAATAAACAAGGAATATATTGAAAAGAACAGTGAACGGGTTTTGCTTTTTTCACTTCAATCAATATGTTTGATTGGTTTTCTTACCATCTCAATAAGGAAGATTAGGAAAGCTTTCCTGACTAAGGAAGCTGTACATTTGCTGGATGTGTAGGGCAGTATATGTCACTCTTCTTGCTTACCTTTAGCTATGTCAGTGGCCCAGGTCATGATATGATCCATATCCATCTCTTCACTTTTGTTACTATTAATGTAATCAAACAGTGAGCCAGCAGAAGCATACTCTGTTAAAAAAACAAACAAACAAAGATATTTAAAAACATTGCACCTAGCTTGAAAGACATAATAGAAACTCTACCAGTTCCAGAAAGCAGTCCTCTGGCTTAATGACAAAGAATTTGGGTTCAACAGCCTAATATTATTACCAGTACAGTAAGAGAGTTTATCTGATTGTCCCAATGCAGATATAAGCTACTACTAACAAAAAATGAAAAAAACAAATTAAAAAGTGTAATCATACAGAAAAACAGGCATTAAAATGAAAAGGCATTAGAAAGGCCTGGCATCAAGAAAGATAGGCAAAGCAGTTCAAATTCTAGAGTAAAAGGTTGTGCAAACTCCTTGCTCAGGACAAGCAGAGGTTTCTCTTAATTTCCCATAACTATACCTACAGAATCCTGCAGCAGAATTCTGGGGTACAAACAAGGGCATTTGCAGCCCACTGATGTTTGGAATCCAGTCTGACTGTCAGAGTTGTAGGGCTTAAAGCAGGAATAACAAGCTAGTCAGCCCTACACATATTTAGGTGTGAAACTGGAGACAACTCAAATCTCTACAGTACCCCTTTCATATAACCTAAAATTCTTTTACACCTTTTTACACAGTGAATTAACCACATTTAATCAAAGAACAATTAACAGATGAGTTTGGTGGTATCAGATTCATTTTATTGTTTCCAAAATCAGAGGATACTCCCCACTGTAAGCAGTACTGTGTATAAATTATGTCCCACAACAAAACATAATTTTAAATTTATTTTTTAAGTAAAGCCACATGCTAAATATATAACGTTTGTTATATATGCAAGTAGAAAGTTTCCTATTTCCCCATGGAGAAACAAAACAGCAGATCAAATAACTTGTTCATGAAAAAACAGAAGGATGAAACAAGAAGGCTAACCCTGTGATAAGCAGGACAGATTTTCTTGTGCTGCAGGTCATCTACAGCAGTTTAAAGCCTGTAGCTCTTCTGCTCAGTATTTAGTAATATGAAATATTAATAGAAATAAGTTTTATCTTATTTAGAATTTGTTTCACCAAAAACACAACAGGAGGTTCATAAGATGAAACAGCTGATACATTTTCTTTTATCTGCTTGCAATGACAGGGCAGGCAGATGCCACCCAGTGCAGGAGGATACAAGGAGCAACTTAAGCCTTTTGTCCCTCTCTCCCAAGGCTATTCAATGTGCTTCTCAGGCAGAATTTGGAACCTATCTAGAAGACTCGCAAAATCTTCATTTTATTTCAAAGCAGCCACAAAATCATTGCCTTTAAGACTACATCAAATGTATCTGATTTTTTAAAATAATATTATTAATCAATGATTGATACATGATAGTGTAAATGCATACAAAAATTTCCATTGTTCCTAACCAAAAAAATAAAAAACACTGGGAGATCACTGCATGGGGAAAGACACTGAGACCAAACTGAATCTGCAGCCTACAATGTGGCAGGTCAGATGGGAAGACTCCAGTGCTAAATGAAAGAGGGAGAAAATAGCAAGTCCTGTGAAAGTAAACACTCAAGTGGCAAGTGAGCTTTGGATCCCTGCTGTACAACCTCCCACTGAAAGGACAGACATGTTGCTTCTGATGTCACCGACAGAGGAGTAAGCTGCTGACCCGCACATTTCCACAATTAAAACAGAAGCTTTTTTTACCCATGATGTCATCATCTGTCTTATAAATGGATTCTTCAGGAACAGGTTGGCTGCATGCTTTGCATGCCTTTACAATGCATAATTCAACTCATCAGGGTCAGGGGACAGCTCAGCTCCTTCAGCCCTTTGCCACTTTGTGTGAACAGAGGCAAGTAAGCTTCAATCAACAAAGCCCCACTATTAGTATTTCTTCCATATACTTACTGTGCCACAGATATTTACTAGGAGCTTGTGGATTTGGAAAGCCTATTGCAAGGACAATGTTTTGCAACTAATGGAAAAGAAATATTTGCTTTAGAAAGAAAAGCTCTGATTGCCTTACTGGGCCCACCCTGTGATGCTGTGGCAGACATGGTTCTGTGCACTGGGGGCACAAGCTCTGAGAACCTTTTGGGATGAGGCAGCTGTGGCCAAAAGCCATATCTGAAAGCCACATATTGAGATTGCTGCTGACAGAGATGGCCAGTAACATCTAGATCCATGGGATCCATGACAGCAGCTCACCAGGCAGCAGGATGAGCTGGAACACTGACATACATCCTAGGAGGAAAACATTTTTTTAACTCCAGCTGTAGCCCTTCTCAGAGAACTCTTTAACAATCCTACATGAGACATTACATGCAGGTAATGTTCAGTACATGCCAGTACTTGGCTGAATGCTCTCATCTCCATCACTCTGAAGAAACATTAACTTCTCAGGATATCTTCTTATTTGGGATTTTCTCTCTCAAGAAACAAATCTCTAACTAAACACAGGATTGTCTGCAACACTGAAGGCCATCCAGAAGTTCACAAAGTGAAAATCCCTCTAAAAGACATTTGAAGTGTAATCAACATTTCTTTTATTAGTAACCATTCTCTCTGATTTGAAAATGGTGTAGGGAAAGGGAGCCTTGCCTCCATTCCAATCCACAGGACTCCAGTCTCCTTAGAAGTTGCACGGAGAATCAACAGTTTGCTAAAAAATCCCCAAACTTCTTTCTTTTTCAAGCAGGTGTGATAAAAGTTCCCTGTGGAACAAAGCTGTTGAACTACACACTGTAGTCTCTATCTCACAGGCAGTTAAAGAGTCCCCATTCTCAACAGCACAGTGAATTACTTTAGTTGCTGTCTGCCCTGTGACTGGTAAGCAGTCATACGTCCTCCAAACCCTGATCTTTGTGAGATCAAGCTGAGGTCTTCTGATCTAGACATCATCCCAGGTCATTGATTACACCTCACCTTTACTACTCTGCTTGCTGGTTTACACTTATATTAAAAAGGATAGTAAAATTACATTGCTTGATTTATTAGCTTTCTATTAATTTTATTGCTTCCAGAAGGAATTCAAATTCCTGTCTATATGACATCATCAGTGCATTTCTAAGTGGTGCAGACTGTGGTCACACCATGCACCTCTGGAATGCTGTCTGCAGTAGGCTGATACTCCTGGAGTAAGCAAAGCTCCCCACGCCCTGAAACATGCTGCATTTCAGATTACACTGCCACCTGCTGTGATAAGCAGAAGTCTAAGAGGCAGGTAGAAATAACTGAATTTTCATGAGTTCTGACCACCAACCAACAAAAACCTGACCAGCAGTGACTCAAATTGGTGTTAGATTGTGCCACATGCAAAAGACTACTCTTCACACTGAGCTTTGAAAGTTACAGACATGCCAAAACATGCCTCCCAATCCACACTTTCATGAGTTTTATCTCTTCAAACATTTGTTTGAGCAGTTGGGAAATTTCTTTGCTTTCGGTTTACTTTCTACTTCTATCTTTGTCTCATACAGGAAAGGGAGAAAATTCTATATCTGGACCATCTCCCAAGGTAAGAGCAGGAAGCTTAAAATGGTGACAGAAAAAAACCAATCACTAACAAAATACCTCAAAAATACCACAAAAAGCAACTTCTGCATAATTCTAGGAATATCAAAACAAACAAAACCTAGTTTTCCATGTACAAAGGGAGTTGTCTTACAATGCCTTATTAACCCTTGACTCTATTTCAAACTCCTCCCATTGTGAACCTCACAATGCAAATTCTCCTACTTTCAGTGCAGGCAGAACTCATGGGGCAGCTTTGCTCTGAGCAGACACCCAGCCCACCTTCCTTCCAGAACAGAACCAGCCAGAACTTCGTATCATGAAAACCTCTATTTTTGTGACACACCAATTAGAATGGGAAAGCAATTCTCCAAACAGGGTACAAGAACACAATGAAAGGTACTGTTAAAAGGAGTCCTGTATTTGTGCACTAAGAACACCCTAGGCCTCACCTGCCTCATGCTGCCTCCAGCTATGCTCCCAGCCTGGTTCCCACCTCCAGCACTCCCAATTACATTGAGGCAGGTAGTGCCAAGCACTCTTAACATTTAAAAAAGACCAGAGCAATTAGCAAAACACTGTAACTGGGTAATACTGGAGATAACTTTGTAACATTGTAGCTTTACAGAGTCGAGAAAAGGTCAGACAAAAATCCTTACCTGTAACAATGCCATAGTTTGGAGGTTCAATGACAGCTCCATAGAACTGAATGATGTTTTTGTGACTGAGCACACTGAGTATTTCTGCCTGTTGAAAACAAACAAATAAACAAACAAGTTAGACAATTCAGAACAATTCAGAAGGGTCATTTATCATAATAACTTATTTCATACCCCACTGGGTATACACACATACAGCATATTATATATATATATATATATATAAGCACACACATATCTAGGAAAGACTGCTCACAAATCCTTGGCATTTGAAAACCTAGTGAGAGTTTGGCAGATGAATGCTTTGTATGTTTGGGGGGGTGGGAAGGTGGGAAAAATAAATTTGAGACTATTCTTTCATGGCCAAGGCACTGATGTAGGAAGTTAAGTCTTTGGAAAAATTGAAGGTCTTGGAAAACTTTGTTCCAAGAAAGATCTGGGATTTTTGGCAGAGCAGCAGCAGTCCAATCCAGAATTGGTGTTTATGCACAAAGTACCATGGGTTCAGCGAGTCCAGCACTCCAGGCTGTTACAGCATTCCATGCACACGCACAGCTCCATCCAATGTTTACTGGAAATGAGGAATTTCTAGGCATGCGCTGTGGAGTCTGATTAAATACACAGAGCAAGCGTGCTTGAGATTGCCAAATACCCAGTAAAGCTCCTGGGTAAAACTGCTCCTCAAAGCAGACTACAGATGTTTGGCAATTCTGGAAAAATGTACAAAACCTTCAAATTCCACTTGAAGAATGCTACTGGGTTTGAGCAAGAGACTGCAAGACACTGAGACTGTATCCACAGAAATTAACACATATAAGCCCTGTAGTTTTTGAGAAAAAAGATCCGGTATTTCTGGGAAGGTGTCTCAACAGTTTTACCTCTGCAGTGTATGAAAACAAATATATAACAGATTTTAGACACATGTTTTTATACAAATATAGATATTATGCAAATACAGATATGTACTACTTTATATTTTTCTTCACAGTAATGCTTTAAGATTATGAGATTATGTTAACTCTGTACCAGGCAGGAGCATCTAACAAAAACAAGATCACAATTAATGCCTCCGAACTTATCAAAAGTATCTGACAGATCCCTTTAAAGATCCCTTGACTTGTAGTGGGAGTGTTGCTGTTCGCCCACAGGTGAGTCTTCACACATGTTCTCAGAAAGCTGCCAATTAATTTATTTTGTGGACTTGTAGGTAAGTCAGTCTGCAGTATGATTTGCTGAAAACAGCATACATTTTAAAAGTTAATTTTCTGGTATTGTGATAAAATGATTACTCACTTGATGGTAATACTGTTTTTCTTGCTGAGCAGGCTAAGCAGCATGAAGTGTTAGTGTAACCCAAGTTAAGTTCAAAGCTATAGTTAAGATTTAATCGCATATGTGTAAATGTCTGAGCATTAGCTAAAGGTCTTCAGAACTGTGTTGAAGTTACTCAAAAAAGTCCTTAAGCAACAACAACAGCAAAAAATTGAGTCATCTAATGCCTTCATCTGTAATTATGCACATAAGCACATGTATCATGGTACCATCTATAAAACATAGGCCAAACAAATACTGGTTTGCTATAGCTCTAAATTTATTAGAATAGCAGTAGCTGATGTACTATGGGTTTCTGCATAAAAACTGCTATAGTCTTCCTGTTTTCAGTGAATCTAGAAGGTCACAAAATAATTTAAATGGCAGATATCTAAGCAAATGTGAAAAGATTGGCCTGCAGGTAAACAGCAACACTCAAGACTCAGCCAGTCAGGGGATCTGCCAGCAGAAGGAGCTCTGCCCCACAACTGCAGCCCCACCAATCTCCCAAGACAAGGAACTCCTGCAGCAGCAGAAGCAGGAGTTGTACCTCCAGCCTCCTTCCCTAGGCTGGAGGATGCAGGTGACCACTGAGTCGTTCAAATCTCCATATCAGAAACTTTTGTATTATCTTTGTATATTCCTTAGGAAATACTCAGTTGGGCATTCAATTCTCTAATTCCTACCAGCATTACTGCCAGATTACCAGGAGACCTCACTCTCCTTGACCGCCTAGCTGAATGTTCTGATACAGGACAGGAATAATACAAACAGTTACAAAAACTATCTAAACCACCTTTTCCTTAAAACCTTGGTAAGAAGGAATGGAATAAAACCATCTTCTTGTGAAGTACTTAAAACACACCATGTCTTCAAAGTTATGAGCACACCATCTGCTGTGGTGTTTACAACATAAGTACTTCAACAGGTCATTTGAATTAAATTGATGGGTCTCATATTCCATTTTCTAATAGCATAATATATTTAGGTCCTGGCTATAAAACAAGTACTTGGTGAATCTTTTCAGAGAATGATTAAAAATGCCCGTGATTAACAAATCCAAGTTCCATAGCTCCCTATCCCACCACAACTATGTGCAGAACCCAGTGACTGTTCTCCATCTCATACAAGATGCTGCTGGATCCAGTAAAAGTCCATCAGAGTCCATGGACAACAGGAGGGGCTGCACTGCAGTAAACCCCAGACCAACCAATCACCCAGTGCTACCATGACAGGGACTGCAATCAAAATATGAGTGTCAGGCCAAGAAGATGAGTACTTCACTGGCACAGGCACAGACACACGGTGCTTTTATCACTTGGAAATGCAATAAAATATTTTTAAGGTTATCTTATTTATGTTGTATACACAAAGATCACATTGCAGAATTACAAAAAAATGCTGTATTGACCACAGCTAATACCATCACCTTCACATTGATGTTCATACTCTAATCTGGGATTTAATAGATACCAAAGCAAGCTTCCATCTAAGAAATCCAGAGAAGCACCTTCTAATTGCCCACAAATATGACAATGAAGAATTGTGGGGTAAAAAAATTTCTAACTTTTCCAAAGGACCATTATATCACAAAGAAATCCTCTCTAAATACTTTAAATCACTATGCTGTTGTTCGCACTAGCGATTCTAGACTATTCCTTTCATGTTTTGTTCTCTTCTGTTGCTGTGATCAGCTGTGAACTGTATTAGCCAATTCAGACTCTTATTCCTTACAGTGAGAACCACATGCAAGCCAGTCCATATCTTTGAAGCTTTTGTACTACCTTTGACAAGAAGGTGCCGTATTTCAATGAAAATTACTTTCAGATAGCAAATTACAAAGTGGTGGGTAAAGACTGGTATTTCAAAGGTCTCTTAGACACTAACAAGAATATTTAGAATCACCTTTAAGCATCAAAACTGTATTTTAATCCAAAATTCCTAAATGCTTCGAAGAAAATTGTGTCATCCATCTACCTATCTACAGCTGTTGAAGAAGCCAGCCCTCGCTGGCTTGGGCATGACACTCTTCCCCTCAGTAAAGCTGCTATCTATCTTATGCAAGCTAAATGAGCACCAATTCCTAAATAGTGATGGCAAGCAACAAATATTCAACTACTTCATTGCATTAGTTTTTTTGTGAAAGACAGAATTTTTTTTTCTGGATTGAAGCAGAACTAGTAGAGTTCAGCTGAATGAAAGACATCCAAATACATAAATACAAACACCTTGGACATAGCACAGAGACACAGAGACACAAGGTAACTGCAACAGAGTTGAATATTATGCTTAGTACCATGCTAAACTTAGTAACAGCCTGTTACTCACCATCAAACTATGCTAAAATTGTTCATACTGCACTTACATCACAGGTATGGATGAAATTATGTTCCTCTCTTGAGTCCTGCTGAAGGGATTACAGACTACACACCATTTCTTGAAGGCAAAGGGATTCAGATTTCTAAACAAACCTAATCCACTGCTTACATAATTCAAATACCACAAAATTCAAGGTCAGAGCAAATTACATTGAAAACTTTTTCATTTAATTCTCACTTACTGGCTTACTGTAAATCAAGCCAATTCATAAAACAATCACAGTGTAAGAGTTTGTAATTCAGGTAATCCCTAAGTGTACAAACAGTGTAATTGTGTCCTCTGAACCGTGGTATGGATCACAGTGTTTAACAGGTAATTTGGTTTTATGCCTGTTTAATCTCTACTTACTGACCTTTGTGAAAATGACAGTTACATCATCCAAGACTGACATCACCCTAGAGCTGCTTGTAGACCCACTAGTACTGCTCTTAACCTTGTAGTACAAACAACCATGCATGAATAACCATATCTTCAGGTGCTTCAGCAGGTAAAAACAAAGTCCTCCTCCAGGTCTTGTCTGTGTTCAGCAATAGCTGCACAGAAATCACAAACACAAATTCTAACCACAGCCAGCAGCAGATGAGGGGACAAAGCAAGCTGCCTGGACAGCATGGTCTCGTCATGAGACCCACAAGCCTGAGCTCACCAGGATGACCCAAGCCCTCCCTTGTTTTTGCTCTGCCTTGTACCAGTGCAGCAAAGGCAGCAAGTGCAGCTCAGCTGTGATGAGGTCTTCAAGGTCGGTGCTGACTGCAGATGTGGGCAGTGGCCACCTGATGCTGAGCTGGCATTACTTGGGAATCAGACAAGGCCCCATCGTCAGATCTTTAATTGCAGCCGCAAAGACAGCAAGGATGTGGACGGAGGCACTTTGCAACAGCTGTGTTGGTGCTTGCCAGCTACTCAGAGCAGCTGCAGCTGCTCTTGTTAGAGCTCCCTATCCCAAGGCAGTTAAAGTTAGCAAAGACCAAACAACTCAGCATATTTTAGTTACTCTGGTTCTCCTTGGAAATATATTAGAAATTTGTTACTTTCACACTTGTAGTCAAGAGAAGTGATCAAGGGTTTGGGCAGTCTGCTACAGCAGCACAGCTGGAACTGTAAAAGGACATCTGTTCACAGAGTTCTTCAGTATCAAAAGGCTTTTTTTGCATGGGTCCAGACAAACTGAGCCCACAGCAAGTGAACCACCACTTCTTCCAGGCATCTTTGGAGCAGCTGACTGGAAAGTAAAGTATCTTTCCACCCTGGTCTGAGCACACTGGTTTAAGATTAACACAGGAAATAGCTGCAGCCCCTTGTGAGACCATTGCATCACCTGTTAGTAAATCAGGGAACCACACAGCAAGTGGCACCTTCACTCCATGCAAAATTACAGAGCTGTACATGGTTAGCTATTTAATCTGATTAATACAACCTCCTTAACTGCCTTATAATATATATTATTACACTGTGCAAAAGTTTGGCTGTTTAATTTTCCAGAGAACTGTTTGCCATGTTTATTAAGGAGGTATTTAGACACACTTAAGGCAGCTTTGGAAAGATATTTTTTTCCTAAGTCTTGTAGCATTTTAAAGGCTTTGACCTTTGTCATGTTCTTGGGAGAGCTGCAACTTAGCTACTCTCAGGGGATTTTACAGTCCAATGCAAGGGCAGCTGGAAGAGGCCGGCTGATGCTTCAGTAAAATAGTTTCTATTAGTGAAAACCACATACAAAAATGATACAGAATGCTAACACATATAAATCCCACACCTTTATTTCTAGATTCCTGCTCAGAAATATATCCAGTCTATGTCCATTTCCAGTGTCTCATTAATCCTTTCCTCTGAATTTACTGATGTCTAATAAAGGATGACACCTCTTATATTATCAGTTTCTCTAGGTGAACAAGCCCAAAATATCATTTAACAGATGAAATAAAAACACAGTCACCATCTGTCATAACTAACAAATTATCTTCTCAATATGCAATAAAGGGATACCTAGAGAATTTCAGAAACATAAAATTATTACCAAGAATTATATAGCAGTGATGTTAAGTAATTATTATAGTTTTGAACCCAGAAAAGAAAATTATGCAGCTACAAAATAGAAATTTAGGACTTTGCCTACTGATTTGTCTGTTGTCATAAAGTTTTCTACAGAAAAAAATTAAAAACAAGAATTTTGTGCTGTGGGGGCCCAAATAACAGGCAAAGGTTACTGATTGTCCAGTTCAGAGAATTTTTGTATAACCTATTAAACAGTCTTTAATACTAACAATGCGAGAGGAAAATCACATGGACATGGCAAAGCCAAAGAATCCTCAATGAGATTTTTTACCCGCAAATAAGCAGTTACCAAGTGCTTCAATGGGCACATTCCCAGCATACATGTGCTACCACCTCTTCCCACAGGCAGTCATTGTTTTAAAACTATGGTTGGCATGGCACTTAAAACTGTATGAGATTGGGCTTCTTTTCCAGTATTCATTTAGATGATAACTTATCCCAAAAAAAGCTGGTTTCTACAGGCCATTTACATGTTAAAACTGTCAGCATTTGCGCCTTACAACACAGCCTCTACACTCAGGCTCTATCAGGAAACAGTATCCTGTTTCTTAAACCACAGAGAAAAGAGTTAAATTACATTCTCAGATTGATGTCACCAGCATTTCTGTAAACACCAGAATTAAATTCTCATAAGTACATCTACAATGATGTACAAAATTTGTAGTTGGAAGCATTTTGATTGAGCAAATATTTCACAGCATCAAATCTGCATCCAAAATTATGTCCTAAAGTGTTACAAATCCCAGAGAATAGAAGTGGAAATGTACAGGAAACTAATAAATTCCTATTACTGTATAATCATTTTACCATTATTTTAAATCCACTGGCGTATATAACCAAAAAAATCTCACTTTTGGAGATACTGTGATAGAAACACACACTTTAAATACCTTGTATTGATTCTAAGGTTACAATCTTGAAGAAAGAAAAAGCACATTACCAAGAGAGCTCATTTATGTTAAACTATCATAATATACCACAGATAAGGAATATGGACATAAACTTATTTTATTCTGTTCTAGACTCATCCCATCTTATGAAATTTACTTAAAAAATGAATTTGCATCATGCAATACCATAGGATTTATTAGTAGTGAAATGTATTGGATATTGACCGTTTGAAAAGAAAACTGAGTTTTATACTCTAGTATGGTTCTTTATAGCTGCCTTGGCACAGAACTTGGTATGTTATGGATAATTTGAAGGCTAGAGGATTAAAAGTACTAGCTAGCAAATTCAGAATGTGTCTGTCAAAACACTGCAATGGCTTGCTCAGCCCATGAAAAGCAGGCTGGTCCCTCTAAAAATCACAGGGGCTTTGTCCTTGTGATGTGGCAGCAGACCCTCTGCCTTGTGCAGTAAGGGAATGAGATCAAGCTAACTGGCTCAATCCTCCCTCTGACCTCCACCAGTGCAATGACCATGTGGAGCCCATGCAGCACTAACTAAGAAATTGCAGGATCATGGTGTTTTCCTCATGAGGAGGGTTAAAAATGTGCTGTGAGAGAAGAGGCTGCTAACAGACTGACAAAACTAAGCAAAGGCACTTTCTGCAGAAAATCCTTAGAGAATAGTTAGTAAGCTTGAAAAAATTCTGTTACATTTACACTGCCATTTACAAAAAAATCCAAACAAACAAAATACGTAAACAAAATTTATGGAAAAATAACTCATTTTTCAGACAAATTTCAAGTGGAAATACACCCAAAGGACTGTTACATTTTGCAGCATACAATGTGAGGTTGTATGAACATTTAATAAAAGGTATCTGATAAAGGCAGATCTGTCAAGAACAAGTTTAGTCTGGATTTCACTACTGTTATTCACATAAAGCAAAACCATTCAAAACATGCATAAACTATGTATTTGTACCGGTGTATGAGTTTAGAAATGAGCAATATCTACAATATTTGTAATTTTTAATTCAAGCAGATTTGGAGTACTGACCTGCCTCCAGCTGCAAAGCAACACCAGCAACTGAGTAGAAACAATAGATGAGTGGACTAAACAGCAGGGCTGAAATACCTGAGCTCCCATAGAGCTTTTTATTTTCAGCAATCATCATTTCTCTTTTCAATGTTGGGAAATTTTCCAAGTTACTCACAATCACTTTGAAGACAAACTGGCTTTGACCATGGAGAACAGTAACAAAATCCTCAACATTCCTAAAATACAACAGAATAACAAAACTTGAAACTTTGACTCCTGGCATGCTCCCTAGGTGAGACGATATCATCGCTAATATGCAACATGGGGATCATTCCAGACCCAAGAAAGGGAAAAATATCCAAGGAAATTATTTCTGAGATCAAAGTCACTGTAGGTTTCAAGAGCACCTTGTTGGAAAGGCATTTTGGTATGAAAGTGACAGGCAAAACGAATCCACCCTCAAGGAGCCATGGCCATACATATGTAAGTAGAGCAGTGATTTTCCTGAGCTCTGCAGGGTGTTTGTAAGAAATATTGATAAGACAACCTAGAACAAATCAAATCTCATTGTACAGTGCCTTTGCTGAACAATTAGCATAGACTGCAACAGAGACAGCAACAGCTGTACTTATGCATCCTGATCCACTCCTCTAAAGCAGCTATGATCTTTACAATGAAGTATTTTTCCATCTTAACCATGAAAACTGTAATTTAACCACAGGAAAAAAACCCCAGCATGTACTCAGTGAACACTCACTTAAAGCCTGTCTTGGAATGGATAAATCAATCCTACTATAGATAAAGACAGGGACAACACTTGTTGGGAATCTCTCTTATTGGAATTCTAGTAAATGTTATAATTCTTGAAAATGTAACTCAACCAGGCAGTTTGAGCTCACCCTTATGAAAAAAAAACCACTGCACAAGATGCTATATGTTAACAGCACACCACAAGGTTTTGTTTTCCACGTGGGCTGCTAGAGCTCTGCACAAGGCTCTCCCCAGCTGTCGCTCAAAACTGAGCTGCCCCTGCTGAAAAGGTAGGAATAGTTCCCTACCTGGAGTACACCTAACTTAAACAAGCTTTCAAAACAGAAATTACAGCTGTGACCAGCAGCCATAAAAAGGAAGCAAAGTAGTTGCCAACTACAGATGTTGGCACTCTGCTGAAGTGAATGAGAGTCTTCCACACATAAGAGGCATTTTTCTGTGACTTTTACCGATTCCAAAGCACAACTTCACAAATCTGAGAATTTCAGGAAAATGAGCTGTCACCATTATCTGAATGACACACATCATGGTTTTATGTGAAACTGTCCAAAAGATCCAGCATGAATCATGGTGAATTCTACCTGCTTTTCAGACAAGTCACTCTTCTTTGTCAAAGACTGAAAATTGTATTTTACTTGAAACTTGGTTCAAATGCTACTTCTACTGGGTAGCAATGGTCAAAAAAAACCCACCACCACCACCAACAAAACTAGACAAAACTCATCAAATTTTAAGCTTTAATCTTCATGAAACATGGACTAAATGTTTATTTTTTCTTGGGATTCTTCATGCTGCCTTTATGGTAGCTCAATCTTTTTTCCATTAGAACTAAAAAAATTCAAGTAAAACAATGGCTAAGATAAAAAACTTAGAGAAAACCCAGTAATATTCTAAAAGTGTTGTTAGTGTCATACATCAACATTTATTAGTATTACTTTACTACATATTTTTGACATGTAACTTCAGCTTTTCCCTTACTCTTCTGTGATGAATTTCTTGTACACAGAACTCCCTATCTTATCTGTCTTTATAGCTCTCAGCTTACACAGATAAGGCAGTAACAACCATTTCATTTCTAATCCTTGCTATACAGAAATACAAATAGGTAGCCTCAAAATACATTTTTAGGAAGTTAATAACTTGAATACCAGTATCTCTGAACTCTGCAGAAAGTGGAAATCCAGAAGAACATATCTAGAAGAGTGAGACTGCAGACTGACCTATAAAGGCAGTCGCTTTGAGTCCTGCAGACCTGCAAGAACAGAGAACTCACAGGGGTCTTGTACCACTACAGGATATCAAATTAAGTCAAAAGTCTCTTTTCTCATTGCTCTTCTCCATTGAAACCACAGTATCTCTAGCCAATTCCTTCCCCAAATTAGGGAAGAACATCCAGAGGTACTGTAACCACCACCCACGTCTGTACTAATGAGAGGAACATCACACATACTTAATGGGGAATGAATAACATGTAAAAGGCCAGTTACAAAATGAAGATCATCCATTCTGTGGTTACAAAACCACTGACCTGCACTAACTCCTCCATCGCCTTGCACTGTGCTTGCCGAGGACCTGCCATAAATGAAGCAAAGAGGAAGCAGAACTGTATATACATGGGACCACAGGAACTTTCAGGACCAGGGTCACACACAGAGTTCAACAAGCCTCTCTCCTGGGCTGTACCTAAAGAGCTGAAAAGAAGGCATTATGCTGCAGCTAATGAGAATTCCAATCTGAATCTGAGAGCAGCAGAAAGAATTTGCATCTCTTCCTATTCCAGCAATGCCTGTAGTCTTTGCATAACTACTAACTGATTTATGCTCCAAGCATGACAAGGATTAGATTAGCAAAGTTCAGTACAATGAACTGAGCTCACAAGCTGGATCCAGGGCCCAGAACTCCCTGATGTTTTGGTGGCACAAAGTACATTCAAATCTGCAATAGGTCCTTTGGTATAGAAGAGCAACAGCATCACATATACCGCAGCTTCCCGTTTTCCAGTGCCAGACATACCCAAACCCTTGCCTGAGAAACTGACTCTTACCAAGAATCAAACACAAGCACATGTAATTTTCCATGCCACTTTCAGGTCAAGCAAGGCTGGAATGACTTCAAGCATTCTTCTTCAACTAAGAAAACCATCCTCTGGTAGTTTTGCTGCCTGAGACACAAGTCTCTAGAAGCCACAGTAAGAACTCTTTCCCACCCTGTCACAGCTATATGGCTATGCTACATTTCCCTTCCCTTTCTAGATGTGCTGCTACTGTGCTGAGCATTTTGCTTGCAACACCACTGGCCTCCTGAGGGTATTTACTTCTAGGAGATAATTCCCTTATTCCAGGTAAAGTCCTTCCTTCTGCCTGGGAAGAGAGGGAGAAAAACAAAACAGTACTGGCAGGAGAAAAAGGACCTAGAGAAACATTCCTCTTCTCTTCAAGAAGAGTTAGCAGTATCTCATGACTGGCAGTGTTATTATAAAAAAGGGTTTGGCTAATTCCGTATATGCAGAAGGCTGCCATAATCCTCCTGCCTTTTTTCCTTCTTGAGTTTGAATTGTTGCACTTTGAAGAGTTTTTAGATCTCTCCTCAAGGTTGATTTTATCAATTATCTCTGTCTATCCAAATCTGTATATAATTACTGTAGTTAGCTCTGAGGGGAGAATGAGACCATTTTGAGGTCACTATTGTGCAGAGCAAGTGTGATGGTCTTGTATATTACTCTAAACCTTGCAAATATTATTTTTAAATATTTAAACCATTAATTAGTCCATATTGTATCCTCAGGGGCAGTGCAAGAGATCTTAAGCCTTTAGAAGTGTCCTGCATCTTTTCATGTGTCCTTACTGTTTAGTTTAGACTAACATACCTTTATTATTGTGTATGTACAAAAAGAAACCACAAGGTGTAATAGTCTTTTGAAAATATTGCTTTTTTGTTCAAAGTCTCAACTGAATTCAGAATTTTGATGGATTGAAGTAAATGGTGGTGCTAGAATAATACTAAAGGCTTAGAATTCAGATTGCAATTCTTCCAAATCTATATTTTAAGATACACAGTTTCTTTAAAATGTGAAGAAGCAAAATTCCTCATAAAAGCTGTGTACACGGAGGGGTTTTCACAACAATGAACAGCCTAATCAGGGTGAAGAATCCTCAACTGAAAGCTCACAAAGAAATCCCTCTATCCTTTCTCCATTTTTTCAATTCTACTTTTCTCGATAGGGGTGTCTCACCAGAGAACCTGAAGAGTGAAAGATTTAAGTATAGGACAGAAATCCATCAAACCCAGGCTTGTGGTCCAAACCCAAGCAGCTGTCAAACCCAGAGACAGGAATGTATGCTCACTTCTGCCTAATAAAATTTGAATCAAACACTTTGCATCTGATTCTCCATGTGAGCTTTTATGCAAACTTCTAAAGTGCAAGGAATCCTGGGGTGGAAGAGCTATTCTGAGAGCTTTCACATAGTTCACGTAATTAGGGAAACCACTTCCTTTGATTGTAAGTGTTCAAAACAGCTGAATTTCTCCTTTCAAAGGACTCTGTGATTTGGGTCATCTCTTTTACTTGCTCTTTTATGTTTCTCAAGATGAGAGGTGAGACTGTAAAGCACATTATTTAGAAAAAAAAGATTCCACTTTTTGTTTTAGGGATTGAACTCTGACTATTCAAACGCTTGTCATTTGGAAATCTATCTTTCTTTCCCTCCCCCTGTTTCCTTCTTTTTGTGATAAGCTCTTCAGTGGCTCAAGCGAGCATAGCCCAAAACGCCAATTTAAACCTAAGGGAAAGCTGAAATACGGTACATAAAGGAAAAGGGACTCTCATTTCCCTTTGTGTGGCTGTGCTTGAATATGTAATTATAGAGGAGCTCTAGGATCTCAGTCCCCATGTCACATTTACTTTTTAAATGGTTCTAAACATTGACCAAGCAAAAAGGCAGAAATACAGATTTTTAAAAGGCAAACAAAGCAGCTGCCCTGGTCTTTGAAGTGGGCTTGCAGGTTCTTAATTTCTCAAAAAGGGAGCTCGGGTCACAGTTTCAAGGCAATGACCATGTCACCAGAACTAACAGCTGATGCCAATGTTGCTACAGAATCAAGTGTCACTCGGCCTGAATTTCTTGAGTCAGGCACCCTGTTAGTGCTGTTACTTCACATTCATCTCACTAACAGCTGTAACAGGCAGTGAATATCCTCCTTCTCACAGTATAGCACAGAATCACACGAGTGAAAAGGCAGGAGATTTCTTAATGCATGTTTCAAATTTATCAAGTAAAAACAGAACGCTTGTTGATCCTAGGAGGACTGAACTTTATTCCCAGTCAGTGAAAAATTGCAGGACTCCTTCCAGAATTATAGCATTTACAGGGAATCGGTCTGCAATGGGAACAGAGTAAACCACTCGGAGCACAGTGCCAGAAACCACAGTACTGCCAACTTCTGCACAGGACAGATGAGACACTGGCTTGGAGAGATGACTTTACAATAAAGACTTTGGTACAAATACAAAAACAACTGAGGACCCAGAAGTTAAGAGCAGAACTCCAAAATGCTTGGTCCTTTTGAGTGGGATCTGGATCCTGTATTTGCCTTTAGGGCTCTCACAAACTCTTACAGGGGTAACAGCAAGGCAACATCCAAAAGAAAGAGGAATTCAACATCTCCAAATTGTAGCCATCTGTTGCTCCATACTTATACCACACACAGCACCCTCAGCACAGAGACATATCACAGGGAAGTCAAAAAGCCTTTTCCTTTGTTTAGGAGATTAAAAGTACACAGTTCACAAAGACGGAAACCCACCAATCACTACTTATAACCCTTCATGTTTCAAAGGTTTGCCTCAAATGCATCTAACATTACTAAAATTAGAGCTGTTACAAGATTAGACAAGAAGTGATTTCTGCACCTTCTCCCCCCTCTAATTTCACATGGGTATGCATGACACTTTCTCAGCTGTACAGTCCTTCCAAGAGGAAAAGATAACCTCTCAGTAAATGTCAATCATCTGCTCAAAGGTGCAACTACTAGTTGATTTTAGCAAGTTTCCAGAAATATCTGCTCATCTCTCCTATGCTACCTCTGCCAGATAACAATTTGCAGAGTGCCCCAGCTTTCACTAAAAGGCTGCCACGTGCCCAGCCTGCACGCCTGTCTTTTGGTTATCCCACCTTCCAAGAGCAACTTGGTACAAGCAACTGCATCTCATCTTCTGCTGTCTACCAAGAGCTTCCTCACTTCTCCTACAACAGCTCAAGGGATTTTACCACCCATGCTTATTTTTGATGTGGCTACTGGAAAATCAGGTGCCCAATACATAAAACCCACAGCTATTTGGTCAGTCATGTATATCATAACACAATTTTTTTTCTCCCTTGCCTCCACCATTTAGCCACTAGGAACCTCAATTTTCAGGAGTTTTGGAGTAAAAAAAATAAGCAACCAGAGGCAGAAGATAAGTGGGTAAGTGTGTGGCACTGTTCCCCTTCAATGACACCCGAGGGCCAGGCCCTGTTTTGCCAAAGAGGTACACCCATAGGGGGCCCCTCCTGTGTGCAAGACACCCAGTTTCCCTGTGGAGCTGGCTTTCTTAAATAGAAATTACACAGAATGCAGGTTGTCCAAACATTAGTCTAATAAACAAGCATGTATTTGCAACTAGGATTCTTCCCCAGTGGCTGAATTGCAACAGATGAAACATTTAAAAATATAAACAGGGCACTTTGGAGGCAGTTGGGTCAGAAGCACAGCTCTGTGTTTGCCCTTGCTGGCCTCATCTCCCTGGTGTGTGAGTACAATTAACTGAGTATAAGAGAAAGAGTTAATGCTGAAGCTGTTCTCTGGGCTCCTCTGCAGCCTCCAGCTAACATAAACACATCTGAATATTTCCCTGTGACTGTTTATACTGTCCTCTTAAAAAGGAAACTTTCTCTATCAGCACCTTAGTGAGTGGAAATAGGTAAATATGAAATAACTTTTAAAGTCTTAGTTGTTTAATTACAATTAAAAAGACTGATTTTGATGCTTGCATCCAAGTTAAGATATATTTTCCCTTTTCTTCAACTCTGTTTTCAGAGAAATCTTGTTCTCCAGACCCTTACACAACTCACAGGCAGCCAGTTTAAAATTAAGGACTAAGAAACAACAAAAAAAAAAGGGAAGTAAAGTAGGGCCTATGTAGTTCTATAGAGCATTTTATTGCCCTCTTAAAAGCACAAAACACATTGCTCCAAATTCCATTGCCACCATGAGTGTGCCGGGTAGTTTGGGGACCCGGCCAGAGACTGCAGCCCCCAAGCTCAGCTTTGAATACTCCTGTGGAAAACAGCCTCCAGGAGATGAATGGTCCCAGACTCAGATCACATCAACTCCAGCACAGGTCTCTGACTTCATCTGAACCATCACACAGGCGTGCAACAACTCAGAAATCCTGTCAGATTGAAACAGTACTTCCTCTCACCTCAAGAGCTACTCTGGGATCATCAGAAACAATTTGTCACTCTGTATGCTGCAAGTCAGTGCAAGCTATTTAATCAGCATCCCCAGGAATTGCAACACCAACAGATTTCCATGTGGGTCATGTAAATTGTCAGCTGTCCCCTCAAAGCACATAAAACTCAAACATGCAATTGCTTATCATCTCTCAAATTACCACTCACCTGTCATTGTGATTTTCTACTTGTAAATACTGTTTTAAGAAAACCATATAGTTAAATAAATGTCTACATAAGTCTAACTTGAACCAATCCTCAATTGCTTGAGCCTGCAACAGCCTAAAACAGCACTTTGAGAAAAAAGGATTTCTTCTGTATCCATGAGATTTCCACAGCAAAGCTTCAGGACAGCTTAAATACCCAAAAATACCATTTTGCAGTTAATCACTTCAACAGAAGCTCAGGGTCAGAAAATGTCGTGGGAGGGGAAACAGAAGAGCTGCCATTTGATGTCAAGGGTTGCTGGCATAAAAAAATAAGCAACACAACCTCTCTTCCAAATTATAAGTTACAACTGAGTGCATGCAAAAAGAAGACTGAAACAGAAGAAACATATCTAGAGAAAAATTAAAAATAAAATTTTAAAAAAAGGCAAAAAACCCACACAAAAATCCCAAAATAAAGAAACAAGCAAGCAAACAAAATAAATCACCCTAGGAAAAATGCCCTTAATTGCAACTAAATATCTACTGGAAATGTGAACAGCCCACTGTCAAACAAAAACCTGCAACTGACAGAATAATTTTTATGACAATATGCAATGGAATTAAATTAATTACAAAAGTAAAGAATGTTTAATAATATTCTAATGTTGTGGACATATCCTGCACATCCTGGACAGAAAAGAGGATAAGAAAGAGTGTTTTCTAAACAATCAGATATTTTCTCCTTATTCTAAACAACATTTATTCATAATTTATAGGAAACCAGCATAAAATCTTGTTCACTTGCAGATACTGCACCTTCTGAAAAAAACAATCCCAAAACAAACAAACCACTGAAATTGAAGACCAACTGGAGATAACTGAGATAAAAGGGTCCAAGAGATATCCTAGAGATATTCCTAACCCAGGTCAGGCACACAGTAATTTCCTGTGACTCAACCAAGCTAGGGAAGCTGTACCTATATTCCTAACAAGCAGCACATGCAAGGTAATTTCAATTCTCCCTTACAAAGTTTAAGGCAATTCAAAACACAAGCAAAAGGAAGCAACAGACATACCTGGTGCATCTTAGCTTAGCAATTTATCTGTTAATCAAATTTGTTTCTGTAGCAGCTGTTCAACACTGGCCACTAGTCAAGAGGACACGTGCACTTGCCCCTTTACAATTGTAGTACAAAATCCAGTGGTCTGCACCACTGACAGTTATTATGTCTCAACTGATTCAAAATAACTTTTGAAGCCACATACTGCCAGTGTGGGCCCTGACAAACCAGTTTCACTGAAGCTGATGTCCATATCAAATTAACCCCAAAGTTGGCTTGATTTAAAAAACCATATATATACAAGCCAGTGTAAGAATCTCAAATTAAGTTAGTCAAAAAAAGCACTAAACCACACAACTTGTACTACAAATACTCACTATTTATATGAGGCAACTCACAAGTTGTTACTCATTTAATGAAAAACTAGGTATAAAAATGTTTAAATTCATGAGTAAAAAAATCCACTACAATAAAATGTAGCAAAATACTGACAAATTCCTTTCTAGCTCTGATTCCTGTGTTTCCAAGATTGTTTTAGGAGGGAGAGACACAGGAATGAAGTTTCTTAAAACAGACAAAATGAAACTAAAGCCTGCTCTGGGCAAGAATAATTGTATTCTGGCATCTTTCATTATATTGGTGTCTCCCAAATATGGGGTTTGGACAATGTTTTGGTTGCAACACATATGCCATGACACAACACAGTCATATCCAAAGCATCCACTAACAAAATCTCATGCAGTGACTTTCTGGGTTCCTGGAAATATAACATTCATTTAGAAAATAAAGTCCTCCAGAAAATTACCTCTTGAATGAAAGCCAAGAATAGGCAAATAAAGAATCAGTCAGATTCATTGCAGAAGTCTGTCCTATCCAAAATGATTTATTCTGCAAGATACAGAATACAGAACAGCTGGAGCATCTGAAGCAATTTTGACAACTTCCAGTCTATAAAGGGTGCTAAGTATCCTCTTGATACCTTTTGAGAATACCCTAGTCAGCACCAAGGGGAGTGCTCTAAGCCAATTCCTTTACCAAAATATATTTTAAAAACCTAAACAGAAAACCTTGCAAAATAACCACTCTGTAAAACAGAAACTAAGACATTTTAAGACATTCCTCTGGTATAGTAAATACAGTTTTATCTCCTTTTAGCAGCTAACACTACATAGCAGTAAACCTGAAAAGAGGTTGTAGCCAGGTGAAGGTCAGTCTCTTCTCCCAGCAATTAGCAACAGGACAAGAGGACAGAGACTTAAACTGCACCAGGGACAGAGACTTAAACTGCACCAGGGAAGATTTAAGCTGGACATCAGGAAGAAGTTTTTCACAGGAAGGGTGACTGAGCACAGGAAGGGTGACTGAGCTCACCACCCATGGAGGTGATGGAATCACCACCCCTGGAGGTATTTCAGGAAACACCAGATGTGGAGTCAATGCCACGGTCTAGGTGACAAGGTAGTGTTAGGTCACAGACTGGATTTGATGATTTAAAAGGTCTCATCTAATCTAGTTGATTCTGTGATTCTGTTTTTCTTTCACTGAATATGGGGCTGGATGGATTCCTATGAGATCAGTTATTGTGAACTTTGCAATTTTTCAGTATAGGTGCAGATCCCTGGAAAGTTCATATATTAGATTCCTACACCCTGCAATAATTTCATACAGCACACACTCTAAGTCCTCTCTCAGTGTTCATTACTCTCAATACTTGCTGACTCAGACCTGAGAGAGGTAAGGGAGTAGAAGCTCCTAGAAAGAGCTAATAAAATATTAATAGAGCAACAAAATTTCCCTTCCTTACAGCCAAGACCCAGTGTGGAGAGTCATTCTAGGCTGGCACCAGAGCACCCATACCAGCTACAAACTACAAAGAAAAATAACATCTACTATTTTTAGTCCTGTCAGGGCTAAAGTATCAATTTCAGTTTGTTTTGTTTTGCTTTTACTCTGTTGTTTTTCTCCTGTTACTGTTGCAAATCATTGCCAGTCCTTACTCTCATGACCCATATAAAAATTATCACATGCTCTCTTTTAGCACTACAAACATGAATGAGGTAAGTCCAGTGACATGCATGTGATTATACTTAACTCATCCCCTTCAGAAGGTACAAGCCCAATCTATGCCTTCTGGACAGCCCATTCCAGAAGTGGATCATAAAAATCAAAAAAGTGAACAAGCTGCATTATATGCCATATGAAAATTTTTATAAAGCATTAAAATATCCCCTAAAGCTTACAACACACGTATTACATACAAGAAACCCTGACAATATAAAATTAACTTCCATGGCAGTCAGACTCCAGGCAATACAGCAACAAAACCAGAGAGAGCATGTCTTTATTTTTGAGTCTCATAAAACTCAAATGCAGTACAGACATGACTGAACAAGGCATGCATAGTTAATGCTGCTCGATTTAACTTCTTCTATTCACAAGTTAGTTCTGTTAGTTCACCAGAAATATTTAAGTATTGCCCAGTAAGATTACAACTACGTTTTACTAGATTTTTTTCCACCACTCTCCTGCAGTTTGCACAGACCACTGCCAGCATTTTGAAGAAGTCCAGGAACATATGTTCTGCATGAAATCAAGAAATCTTGTACCCAAGTACTCTGGTTGTAAAAGCTGAAGCAATACTGCTGCCCATCAATAGCAACGAGACAGCTTATGGACCATGGAGTACTTTCAAAGACCTGTGGTATTAAAATTAAATTCAAATTTCAGGTGAAATTCCAGCAGTAATAAACCTCCTGGTGAAGAACCACACCAAGAAGAACCAGCTGCCAACAAATTGCCCTCAAAAGCAATGACAAATAACAGGTAAACTTCAAAGATGGGCAATCAAAGGAGGTGAGTGCTCTTCAGTGAAAAGCAGTCGTGGCAAGGCATAAAACAACATTTGTAACACTTCAATCCAGCAGTTATCTGCTCAAGATAATGGAGTCAAAAGAACTGCTAGCAATTTGCAGAATAAGGCCCCTGGCCTCAGTCTCTCCCATTCATTTCAGTGGGAGCCAAATTATGGGTTTACCTAATAATTCATATAAATCCCTCACAAAAATACCAAACTAAATAACTTCTGGAGTGGTAGATGTGCAATTTTCTTCAATGAGTGGACACAATTATCACTCAGGACAAAAGGACTGATCCTGCTACAGGAGGCATTTCTACTCTGCCACATGCATCATAAACATCACGCTGACAGCTTAATTTTCTATAAAACAATTCACTAGGAACTCCTGTTTCCTACTTTAAACGTATAACCACTGTAGTGGTTGTACTAGATAGTAAAATGGCAACTTAATTTTCGTTTTGCTGCTATTTAATCACTCATGCTACATTCCTATGTTGTACTTAATCAGCACAATTCTTGCCCAGTATCACATCCGATATTCTAACCAAGACTTTGTAGCATATATATATTTTTCCTACCAGACTTGTTCAGGTGTATTTTTTCACATATACACATATCTCTTCCCATAAAGTTGTGTTTTACTGCCTGCATAAAAAAGTGAATGCCTTGCAGAAGTATTTCTCAGATTTCAAAGAGTTTCAAAGCAATCTGTTGAAGCAACACTCTTCCAAGTATTTTTTAGTTTTTCTAAGCACACATTCTAATATGCGATGCTGGAACAAACCTTGCTTTGCTTCACATGTTAGAACTTGATAGTCCCTGGGCTAATATAAAACCTCCACGATCTTTACTGGTTGTGATTGGCTTGTTTAATAAAATGACACATAGATACAACATATTTGCAGAATGATACCATAGCTCTATTGACTTGGCTTGCTCCCTTGGACTTGGCTAGCATGAAATGCCTCTGAGCAAGTTTTTCACAACTCTCCCATATTTTCCCTTTAATCAGTTGTTATGGATTATTGGCAGCAGTTAACAGAAATACAAGACATGCAGTCATGGAGATAAAAGGACACTTCCTTCCAAATAAACTAGAAAGAGTAGAATCTCAGATTATGCCAAGCTAGAAGGGACCCACAAAGATCAAATCCGACTCTCAGCCTCACACAGGACTATCCCCAAGAGTGCCTGAGAGCACCGTCCAAATGCACAGAATAATTAGTTTTCTGGACTAAACGCATCCAAACACCTACTAAAAACAGATACACAAGAGTTACAGCAAGTTATTTTTGTATTGATATCAGAAGAGTCATTAAGTCACCATGACTTCAGTGCAGTCCAGCCACAGACATTCATTATTGCCATCACTACAGATGAAGATGCTACATATGTAAACATGTGAGGGCCATTAGGGTCAGAAGACCTTTTGGCCACCAAGTTGGCCTCTGGTACAGCACAGGCCACTATACTTCAGCAAAATGCTCCTGTGTTGAGCTCAACAACTTGACAAAAACAATTGTCTAAAAAGACATCTCGATGAGAAGACAGATGAAAAGGATCCTCCATCTTCACTGCTTTCATTTGTAGTCTGTGCCAAGTGTTACTCATCCTCACGCCTGATAATTTGTGATTTTCTTTCCATTCTAATTTTTCTGGCTACAGATTCCAAGCACTAGTTCCTGCAATAACTTTATGCACTAGATTAAACTATCCCACCATTTTCTCCATATGAAAATGCAATGTTTGTATATAAGCTCTTACTTTTTAATTCTCTAAGGTTGTTGACAGAAAAGTTCTGCCAAAGCTTGTCAGAGTTATTTAAGGCATCACCACTTGCCTCTCCACTGCCTTTACAGACAACTTTCAAGAGAAAGTGCCCATACCAATGTTCCCATAACCTGTCTGATTTAGTTTAAGTTGCAAATTATAACCAGTCCAAAGAAAAATAAAAAAATTTGTGATGGAAGGCACTTGCTCCCCTTCTGTCAACTCATCCTGATGGATGATATTCACCCCTCTTGATACCCCCACATTCACCAACTTTCCACTTGGTGTTTTGCAGATTCCCTTGGGCAGCTCTTACAGTTCATTGACACTCTTTTAAACAGAACAGAACCACATATGCCTAACAACAGTCCTAACAACAGTTTTCCCAGTGCTACATAACAAGATAAAGCACACCTGGTTGTTACAAATTACTTTACCCTGATTTGCATATGCCAAACAATTAACCAAATTTGCCTAACTGCACCATGATATGAGCTCTTACTGAGCTGCAAGTCTTCATTAATCCCTAAATAAATCCTTACACTATAATAAGCTCTTTCTGGCATATGGGTTTTTTTCCTACTATACAACCTGTGCCTCTTGCTACTCCAAGCTGAACTTTGTGTTGCACTGTCTTAAAAAAATGTATTTCTGCTGAATGGTCCAACTGTGTCAAGTAATACACAGGATTTTTCTTCCTCCATCCTTTCCCATTCCATTAAGTTTTATGCCATCACAAAACATAGTAATATTGTTCTTAAATTTACTTTCAAAAAATGTTTTAAGTACAGAACAACAGGTCTAGCACACATGCAGGTATAACTCCTTCAGAAACACACATGTTCAATAAAGGTATTTCACTGACCCTGACTGAGATCTGCCAGCCAGGTTATTTTTAAGGAGCACATTACTGATACTGCATAACTCAAATTTTACTTTTCGTTTCTCTTTTGATATTAACAAATAGTAGAAATAAAGAGAACACCACAAACTGACATTGGACAGAATGTATAAATCTTCCATTGTCCTAGAAAAATCTTGAGATCCTTTTACATTATTTTAGACAGCAATATGCTTAATCAGGACCAAACATGCTAATTACATCACTAAGCATGACACAATCATGGCAGCTCAGCTGCTGCCACAGTGGATGAACTTAGGTGTCTGATTACTTACTAAGTCTATTATGCCTAGCACTGCTCTGCTGTTCTCCAGCTTGTAACTGTCTTCCTACAGTCCGAGGGATTGTATACAAGTTACACATAGTCATGATGGAACAACAGCCCAGTAACTCTGCTGTCCATCTCTACACTGCTCCATCACTGGTGCTGACCAGCAGGCAGACTGGAGCACTGTGAGGACCACATACACCACACCTCTGCTGAAACTGTACAAAGCTGAGGGGTCAAAAGGACTTTCAGGGAAATTTAAAAAGCTTTGAAAAAAAAAAAAAAACAAACAACAAACCAACCTTAGCTGGTAAAGGTGCCCTTAGTTAATTCTGCCTTTTCCCCCAGGATTGCCAAGGACTCATCCGCCCTTCCAGGTCACAAGATGCCCCAAGGGAAGGAGATTGGTAGAACAGTGAGGGTTAAAACTACCTCATTGCAAAACCAAGCTACGACTATGTGGCTATGACTAACTAGGAGTTAGTGGAGCCCTAGATCAAAATCTTCATCAGGCAGGGAAGAGACAACTCTAAGCCTGTAGTGAACATAGATATGTGAACCACAGAACAGACGTCAAGAGGACAAAATGGAATCAGGTAATGACAGGGACACTTCCTATCTAGCAACATGCTGGTAGTATCAACAGGAAATTAGTAGCTCCACAGGTGCAGCAAGCTCTCCTCAGGGCCAGGTAGAGGAGAATTGCAAAACAAAAAAAGTGGGCAACAAGAGTGAAGGGTTGGACTGCTCATTATGTTCTTACTGCAGCATCATCGCTTACAGAGTTTTGTAATTAAACAAACAAAAATCTCAATGTAGTTTGCCTGCACTACCTAGAGGATTAAAAACACTAGAAAAGAATTTCTGTTGTTAGCACAGCAGACAAAGTGAATGAAAAGTAAACTTTTACCTCTTTTTCTATTTTGAGCAGCTTCTTTACTGCCACCTCCTTGTCCTGAGAAATCCATCGGGCTCGGTAGACACTCCCAAAACTCCCTCCGCCGCAGTTCTCAAAAAACTGCAAGTCATCAAATTTAATTTGCACAAATGAAGCACTGGTAGACGACATCTCATAATGACAAAATATACCACAGCAAAACCTGTGAAGAGAAAAGTTTTTATTAATGCACCTGCTCCAAGGATTTATGGACTTTCTTACCCATGTTCAGTCACCCCAAAATCAGAATCACAAGCACACTACAGTAACATCCACAGGCCACAGGAAGAAAAGAGACTGAGAACATGCATTCCAACAGGGAATGCTAAAGTCTGCATAATTTGCACAATCTATTAGGAGGAGCTGGGGTACAGAAACAACTAACAGTATTCCTTGGAGCAAGCCTGACGTTTCCCGAGCACCTAGGAAGCAGCTCTGCAAAAGGCAGGCACATGGCTGCCTTCTCCGCGGACAGACAGGAAGCGTGCTCCCGGCTCCCGGCCGCCTGCCCGCTCCGGCACGCCGGGCACGCCGGCCTGCGGCCGCGATGGCCGAGCACGGGCACGGGCACAGGGACAGGGACAAGCACGGGCACGGACACAGGGACAAGCACGGGCACACGCACGGGCACAGGCACGGGGCAGCCCGGCCGGACAGCGAGCAGCGGCACCTCGGCACACACCGTGCGCCCTGGGCCAGGCCGGAGCACTTGGTGCAAGGATGTGGAAAAACGTGGCCATGGTAAATCTCTCTTCCTGAGTGACTCAGATCTGTTTGCACGTTGCAACAAAGCGCAAGTACAGGGTAATTCATCTGGGTTACAATACGTGAAATTCTGCAGCCTGTGCCAAGACTGGTGTTGGCAGTTTCAGGAGATGATCCCAAATCTGCTGACGGAGGAACAGAATGTCCTCCTCGGAGATTTCATGGTGATAAAGCTTATGGCTGTAGCGAATTTCAAGAAACATTATCACCTAAATGCATGAACAATGACTAATTTTAGATTTCTTTTTTTAATGATATAAGATCAGAAAGCTCAGGTCTTTAGTGGGACTGCAGGACACGGCATACTCCAGAATCATCTGCAAGTCTGTGGCGGGTTCAGTTCAGATGCACCAGCCTAGACAAAGTAGGTTTAATTACCAGCAAGTTACTATACTTGCAATTAATGACAGTAAATTTATCAGCATAAAATGAGAGATTAGTTTTAATAAAACAAACAAAAAAAGAACCAGAGATTTTGGGTTGATGGTGAAAACAACACATCCAATTTCACTGGTAAATTACAGTATCAAAATATATTATGTCTTCTGGGAGCTTCCATTCCATAGGGCTTTTTGAGATAAAACGTTATGTGCTGTTAAAACACAAGTGTGTTAACTCCTTGTACTGCTGACTGCCACAATCTCTTTATGCCAGTCCCTTCTGTAACAAATACAAAGGCATTATTTGTCCCCTGTCTCTCCTGATTGTGTAGCTATTCTGATTAAAATTTTAAGATATCATTAGATCAGGAATTTCTGGCACTATTTGATTGCAGCTATTTTCCAAATGAGAGATGATGATATCAACACTTTTCTACACACAACATAACAGAGCCTTCTCTGAAACTGCCTGCTTCATTTTATACCTCTTGACCACCCATAAAGATAAATGGTGACCAGACCATGACAACTTTACTATGTGTACTGAAGGCTTTTTAGCAAGGAGCCAGCTTCAGGCCTTTCACTGACAGCCAGCCTGCAGAGCTCCCGAAGAGGGAACATGAATGCTCTCTCCCCAGAGTTGCAAGTCAGAGCAGGGGTTACCACCAGGATATGAAATAAAGTCTCTTCTTCCAATGCTCTGCAGCCTCTTCCCTAATACAAGTGCCTGAACTGTCCTGCTGACCTTCTGTTCTTGTTTCAACCTTGTTGCTGTTGTAATTTCCTGTCATCCCATAGTCATCTTCTGCACAACCTGCACACGTTTTCTTTAGAGAAAGCTCAAAGGAAATTGGTCAATCCTACAAACCAAGAGAAGTTTCAGTGTTTTGCTCCTTGCCATTGCTGCTTAATTAGCAGATCTTCAGAAACAGAAGTTCATTTGCATTATTTACTCCAGCAGTTTCTCCGAGTTCATGCTCTGTACATGGTGTCTCAAGCATAAGGGACACTTTACAGACAAATAAACCAGATTGACTTCCCAACTCAAAAACCTCGCAATTTAAGGCCACAGCCCTGCACATATTTATGCACACAGGTAATCACTGTGTGATCACTCGAGTGAACAATTTCCTTACTGACAACAGAATTAGCTAGAAGAGTGATGTTACTCACAGGCAAAAGCATATGCACTGACTAGACCATAAATTTAACAGGAAGGTGGGAACAGCTGAAAAAAGATCATTTTATTTGGGATGGCAGAAGGAAAAGGAAACCAAGTGAAAAGAAAAACACACCCCAGGAAAGAAATTTCTGGGCTTCACTATCTGAATTCAATAGCTTTGAAGAGCTGTCAAATTATTTAACATTATTGTTCATCCAGAACCACCAAATCAACTGTACAAACTAGTAAATTATTTGATTTCTGAAAATTACACTAGCAGAGAATAACATGCACACCAGACATCTGACAAATACAAATAAGTACTTTTCTGATGGGTCCTCCTTACTGCTTTAAACTTTATCTCAATTTCCATGCACTCACAATGCAGTGCCTGACACACAAGCACTTGCAGAAGCTACCATTCATTCTTTAAACACTTCAGTTTCAAATTTACCTACAGCAACAAACCAACTGCAGATCACAGGATCACACAATGAATCAGGTGGCAAGGCCTGAGATAGTGAGTCCAATCTATGACTGAATACTCTCATCTCAACTAGACCATGGCACTGAGTGCTACATCCAGTCTTTCCTTAAACACCTCCAGGGACACAGACTCCACCACCTCCCTGGGCAGCCCATTCCAATGTTTAATCAGCCTTGCTGTGAAGAAATTTCTCCTCATGTCCAGCCTAAACCTCCCCTGATACATCTTAAGACCATGTCTTCCTGTCCTGTCACTGGCTGTCAGGGAGAAGGGGCTCACCCCTGCCTGACCACAACCTCTTTTTCGGTAGTTGTAAAGACACTATAGGGCACCAGCATACAGTAAGTTAATGTTATTTAAAGAATGATTCATTGGTTGGCATCAGGTTGTTCCAGATGCTTTTTTTCCAGAGAAAGTACAGGAGATTTACAAGAGACACTCTTTATTTAGAGATCTGTAATTAAAACCAGGCTGCATTCGTTTTCTTTTTCTAGATGAGACAACAGGCCTGTTGAAACATTACTCCACGGTTTTGGATTCAAGGTAGGTAATCCTCAATTAGAAAGATCAATCTCTATGTTATGTTTGAGAAAACAACTGTTTAGGTTGAAAATTGTATGTGACAAATCCACACACAGTTATTAGCTGGTCATCCTGTTTTAAATATATTTAACAATCTGAGTTTATAAAACTGGTTAAAAGAAAAAAAAAAAAATCAGGTATTTCATTAAACTCTGTAATTTTCCACTTGCATCTGAAACAAGCACAGCATTCCAACAATGCACTTTTTTGCATCTTACACTTCTGCAGACAGGAGAGGAGCTTGCTGGAACACAGCCTCCAGGCCTGGGGCCTTGCAGCAACTCCCTGCACACAGCTCAGGAGGGTTTGGCACCCGCAGCCTCCTTCCCCACTCACGGTTTGGGGTGTGGAAGTGCCATCACTGTGCAGCAGGGAGACACTGCATTGACTGACTTCGCTGCTGCTCTCAATCAAATGAAAACATGACAATTCAGAAACAGTCAATGACAGGTATTTCAGGAAATAATTAAACTGCTGGTTATTTCAATTATTCCTATGGGATCTTCCTGGGGGTAAAAGAATTTTCGTCTTTTTCTGTTTTATTTCTAGTAGTTAGCATGAGCTTGTAATCTTGCAGCAACATCTGCAAGATCTTCTTCTGGCTCTTTGTTTTCCACATAGTCATTTATATTTGAGCATGCTGTTGGAAGCTCTTCATTTCATACCAAAAAGTATGAGATCTGAGTTGCATTTGGCAGTGTTTAACATTTGAAATTATTATTTAACAATAATATGCAACATGTCAGGACTATTATACAGAGTCACTTCGCAGCAAGCCAAGTCACCACATCATGTCACCCCAAGCTCAGTTCAGTACACCAGCAATGCAGGTGTAGGAAACCATCCACCATCACTAGCTTCTTGTGATTACAGCACTTAAGGGGATTAACCCATGTGAGGGTCCTGGCCCTGCAAAGGTCTCACATTTGCTGCTTCCTCTAGATCCCCCCAAGGTGAGGGAACACAGGCACACAGGACCCTGCTGCAGGCTGCCCTGCATCTTGGCACAGCAACACTGGAAGAACTCAGCACATTCACTTCCACCTCCCAGCTCCCTACAAACTGCAATGTAGGGGAAGTGCTGCCATGCCCAACACTGCTTTATTCCACATACAAAACAGAAGACCCTTCTGTTTGTCATTCAGCTACTGCTCCCAGAGTACAGACAGCTTCCACTTGAGGGACTTAGGAGAGGGGAAATAATTTACAAATTGCACAGTAACTGCAACTCATACTTTGTTTAGTGCGTGGCTGCAAAACGAAAATTGCATCTCTCATCTTGCACGTGCACCTGACGCTGCTCAAGTATTCAATTACTGCAGGAACAGCCTTTGTAATTTATTATGGGAAACAACCATGCAACTCCCTGCCCCTCGCTTTACTGTGTGGTTCCACAAAGTAGGATTCAGTGCTTCTTACAAGAAGGCACACTGCCAACATATTGCCAATAAAGTAGTAGCACACCACACTTGTGCTATCTTAAAATACACAGCTGAATGTGCCAAGTTTCCTTATTTGGCAAAACAGCTCATTTGCTTTCAGGATCTTTGACCATCCATTTTTAGAGCCAAACCATCCTTTGTATCCAACAAGGCCTGCAGTCCTTGAGCATACCAACCTGGATTTTTTCAGCAGTATATTTATACAGTCTAAAAAATATATATTAAAAAAAAAATTAAAGTGTCCAACAAAAAAACCCCACTCTCAAACACCAAAACATGGTTAACCACTGTCTTGTACAAATGGAAAACATAAAAGGAGTTAGTGACATTGAGCTACAAAACATGCTGCAGAAAAAAAGTTTTTATAAATAAAAAAAACCCTTAATCATATCATGAACTGTTGATCGATAAGATGTAAACAAACTCCAAGCACAAATCCAAATTAAATATATTGTAATCTTCTAATCTCCCAATGACTTAAAATAAAGCCAACAACCCCTTCAACTCCTAAACTTTCTTAATCAGACTGAGTAGCAGTCCTGCAGATGGTGAGACTGGAGGCATGGCTCTACCTACCTTAGTTACAGACTCAACAACATTTGAGCCTGTCCTTTGTCAGAACCTAAGAATTCTGCTTAACTTCCATTAATAACATTTCTAATTTTGTTTTAATTTATGTAACCATTGCAACAAAAAAAAAAGGCTCAACTCCACCTAAACAGTTTGAGTACTGAGGAAAAGAATCACTTAAAAGCCAAGCTGTGTACGCGGCAGAGACTGAAGGCTATAAAGACTTCACACTGAATAAAAAACATTTTCTCTCAGAAAACCCCTAAAGTGGTCACTTCACTTACACTATACCTTGTAAGTGATGCTGCCAGTAGTACACACACAACAGCTCTCAATAAAGACAAGGCAGCTAAGGCTGCACCCAGGCCGAACGTGCCGCTTGGTCCTGGCACAGGCCAGACTGCAGGACCTGGGCCTCACTTTTGTCCATGTTCCTGTCTTCCCCTCACAGTGAGCCAGGTTCTCCAGGGTTACCATTATTAACACAATGCCACCGGTATGCAAAGCACATTACGGATAGATAAAATAAGTCGGTTTCAGAGGACTTACAATTCCAGGACAAAGTCCTGAAAACATCTAACCACATGCCTCCTGCAGAAAGCTATGATGTTTTCGGGCAGTGACCCAGTTAATCCAGTGCTTTCAAATTATTTCTGCTTCTGGAACTTAGAAAAAGTAATGATCCACGGCTTTCCCGATGGCTCTGTCGCTAAAACTCCCAGCAGAGCATGCTGGATACAGGGTAATAGATAGCTCACACACGCGAGCTTAATAAAAGACCATACTACTGGAAACAAGCTAACCTAAGCAAACACAGCAAAACCAAACAACGACAGCTTACTTTAAAAAAAGAAGGAAAACGGAGGGAATAAAATCCCAACCCGACGGATTTTAAGCCCAAAACAACAGCAAAATGCAGCAGGTGCGCCGCATTTGAAAGACATTCTAAGGAGCGCAGGGGTGGCCAAGCGCAGCGCCGGACGCCGGCTGCCCGTGTCCCGCTGCCCGTGTCCCGCTGCCCGTGCTCAGGGGCGGCCGGCGGCGCCTTTCTCGCGCGGGGCCGTGCTGCCCGGCCACCGCTGCGCTCTGCCCTGTCCTGCCCTCCCGGCGGGGCACGGCTCATCTCCCGACCCCCGTCCCACTGCGCGGCCAAGCGTGGGCGCCGCCGACCACGGGGGCGTTCGGCCGGCGCGGCGAGACCAAGGCGATGCAAGGTCAGGTCGTGTGCCCGGCCAGCCGCCTCCCTTCACAGGGCTTCTGAAGTTGCTTCAGCATGGGGAACGTCAAACCCGGAGGGGACACCCATGGCCCGGCCCGCTGCCCGCCGCCTCCCTCCGCCCAGCCGAATGCGCGCCCACCGCGCCGCCGCCCCAAGCGCTGCCTCCGCGGGGGGCGCTTCGCCGTCCTCACCTTTCCCGAGGGGCTCCGGGCTGGCGGGACCCGAGCGGCGCCGATCCCGGAGCCGGCGAGGCAGGCTACAACCGGCGCGACCGCGTCTCCCGCTCCGTCCCCCGCGCTTCCGGTTGGTGCCGGGAGCCGAAGCCGCCGCCGCCCCCGCACCGCCTCGCAGCGGCGCCACCCCGCGCTCCGCGCCGGGCCCCGCGGGGAGGCGCGGCCGCCGCCAGCTCGGGGGTCCGGGCGGCGCGGTGCCCTGCCTGTAGGGGGCGCGGTGCGGGGGCACGGCGGGCGGTGCCGGCCCCTCGGGCTGCGGGGTCGGCGGGCGGAGGCCAGCGTGGCCCCCCCGGCCTGGGACAGGAGCGTTGTCGTACGGCCCCTCACGGCCTGCGCACCCTCACCCACACCGTGAGCGCTGTGGTGGGGCTGGCGTGAGGCGAGCGGGACGGAGCGTCAGCTTCTCAGAATCACACAATCGCAGGCTATACTAAGTTGGAAGGGACCCACAAAGACCATGAAGTCCCACTCCTCGCCTTGGACAGGACAGCCCCAAGAACCACACCATGTGCCTGAGAGTAGTGTCCAAACGCTTGTTGGACTCTGTCAGGCTTGGTGCTGTGACCACTTCCCTGAGGAGCCTGTTCCAGTGCCCAACCCCACACTATGTGAAGAGCCTTTTAATAATATCCAATGTAAATCTTTCCTGACACAACCTCAGGCCATTCCCTTGGGTCCTGTCACTGGTCACCACAGAGTGGTGAGTGTCTGTCCCTCTGCTTCCCCTCATGAGGAAGTTGTATCTTCAATGAGGTCTCCTCTCAGTCTCCTCTCCAGGACGAACAGACCCAGTGCCTTCAGCCTCTCCTCACACAGCTTCCCCTCAAGGCCCTTCACCATCGCTGTTGGCTTACTTTGGACACCCTCTAAGAGCTTTATATCTTTCTCATATTGTGGTGCCCAAAACTGCCCCCAGAACTCGAGGTGAGGCTGCACAAGTGCTGAGCAGAGCAGGACAATCATGTCCCTTGCCTGGCTGCCGATGCTCTGCCTTGATGTACCCCAGGACAGGGTTGGTTCTCCTGCCTTGTATTGCCCAGGGAGGTCAGCGTCTGGCAGAGTGGCTTTTGGCTTGCTGGTCTGCTGTGCCAAACTTGGGAAGAGCCTCTGGACTGAGCAGGGCCTGTTCTCTCGAGTGTTTCCACTGGACAGGTGCAGCCCAACCACTGCAGGTGGAGGGAGTCCAGGCATGGGATTGCATTGCCATGGCCACAGCTTTGGAAGCACAAGCTTTTCCTTCCAGGGTTCCTGCTTCCGTGACAAGTAGTATGGCTAAATTTTTTACCAAAATGACCAGATGAAGGTAACAAAAAACCCCCCGCACATTTTCTTGTGCCATGGGGGCTGAGATGGTGTTTTCCCAAGAAGCAGCATATTTAAGTCCTGGGTGTCACTTGGGATTACCATGATGCTGTGGGTGAGGATTTGGAGGTTCCAAGGAATAGGAAGGCAGCAGGTTTGCTCCTACAGCCAGTCCTCCTTTCAGGAGTATAGAAGAAGAGGAGGACTTGACTTGCAATTGTAGCCACCCCCCCCAATCCCTCATACATACTCCCTGGCTGCCCTGGTCAGAAATGAAACAGCCATACAGACCGCTTCTTATCCAAACATTTTAATGGCATTGAGGTATTCTGCTGTTGCAGAAAACTTTTTGCAAATAGAACCATCTTATTACTGTTTGTCACACTTAAAGGATGAGACTCAAAAGACTTGGGGAGCAAACAATTTTTCTGTTGAGGTAAGAACATGGCGTGGCTGGGACAGCACATCTTCTGTATGATACCATTTATCGTGCAAGGCTCAGTGCCTAGCACTGCTTTACTCTGAACTCCCCAGGTCATCTGCTGCTGACTGTACATTGAGATTTTATATTCTTTGGAGAATTGCAGCTCCTTGCTGTCTCTCATATTTTACTGTTGTTAAATGCATGTGTAGAACTGCCATATAAAACCAGTTGTGTTGCATGATTCACAGAGCTGTGCAGCATCCCACTGAACCATATCCATTTATTGTACATCTCAAAGATGTATGGTATCAAGGTGAATCATGGAAGAACACTTTACTGATTAATGAAATATAATTATTTAATGGATATCAGAGGTTTCCCCCCATGTTGTATTAGTTCAGCACAGCTAATACTAATATCTGTTAGAAGTACTAATACTTTCTGTGCTTAAAATAAAACATTTCACTGAACTATAAAAGTAGGAGTAAAGTTCAGCAAGACCTTAAGCACTCAGTGCAGAAAGCGCTAAGTAAAGTAATGTAAAGACAGTAAGAAAATCAAAAAGCAGGCCCTTGTGACCCCCCTTTGCCTGCCTGATAGGTTCAATATTGGCAGGACAAGCAGTGAGGGAGGTCAGCATGCTTTGGCTTCCCCTGGACACTGCAGTTTCAGACACTTCTTGTCTGATCTGAGAGCGCTTGTACATTCTTATGAACTGATATGTAATGAGCCTGGAGAAGCCTCCAGTCAAAGGTGCCACATTTTAAAGGAACACACAAATATCAAACACAAGTCACATGAATAAGCTCTGGAGGAGAAGAGGTACCACATACTTAGTCTTTTAAATGCTGTAACTGAAGTGTTTGTCCTTCCTGCCAGAGGAAATTGCCAATTAGTCAAATGATTAAAAAATCTCTTTGAATGTTAAATCACCTGTTTCATAGGCATTTTCCTTGAGCACATGCATTCAGAGGTCTCTTGCCTACTGTGCTTTGTCTGGGCATTTTTTCCATGGCTGCGTATCTGTAGAGCAGGGATTTATCATATCTGAATTTAAGCCCTGGTTGCAGGGCCTAAATAAACTATTCTGGTAGCACATGAGAAATGAGGGGGTGGTTAATATTTCCTACTTCAAGAGTAGGAGTGCAGAGTCTGCACCAGGCAATGTGTTAACATGGCACTTTTTTAAATCCCGTAATTGCACCTGCTCTAGTAGAGGACAAGTAAGAGAAAGCAAAGTCTGCACAAGGACTGTCCAGCCCCAGTGGTGAAGCTGAAACTATTACAACAAGGTTTCGAGCATGCATTTTGGGCTTGTACTCTTTCTCCCCTCTGGCTAGTGAGACTGGATATTTTCAAGTTGTTTTTCCGTCGTCAGGAAAATTAAATTAAAAATAGCTGGAAAAGATCAGAAACCAGTGTAATGGCAATTTCTTAAGTGTATTGGCTTACTGTACAGAACAGTGAGCCAACACATTGGTGCTATGTTTTCCCTCTTTTCTGAGGCAGCAAACTCAAACAGAGAAACTCAAAAGTTACCTCTGGAGAACTCAATCCTAATCTTAGGCTTCTTCAATTGATATGGGACAGGCAGTAAAAGAAAATATTTAAAAGCAAACAAAAGTTATTGTAAAGCCACAAAAATTGG
Source organism: Ammospiza nelsoni (assembly GCF_027579445.1). Classification (NCBI taxonomy): domain Eukaryota; kingdom Metazoa; phylum Chordata; class Aves; order Passeriformes; family Passerellidae; genus Ammospiza; species Ammospiza nelsoni. Next base: position 19,452,769 of record NC_080639.1, read on the forward strand.
CAAAGGATAAAGGCAGTTCTAGCAACTTTTAGAGTTGAAAAGATTCATATGAATTGTCTCTTTACATCTCATTGTGTAAAGAGATGTGGTTGTGTAATGATGTCTTACCACATTTCAACACGGAAAATACAGTGTCATGCATATGTCCAGGTGATTTAAATCATCCTGCCTGCCAAAAGCACAAGGCACAGCCCTGCCCTGCCTGTTGAGCCCTGTTCCTGCTGCTGTGCTGCCCACCTCACCTTCTGCCAGCATGGTGTTTGCATGGCTGCACAGGGAGTTGGGCTGTGCAGGAGAAGCTACTGCAGAGAAAACAAATCAGTTTTCACTCAGAGCAGAATGCAGGTCATCAGGCAATTGCACAAAGACTTGTGCCAGCACAAAGGCAGGAAAGGAGCAAGGGCTGATAAATGCAGCTGAGAGGGGATGGAGCCTGGAAGTCCTTATTTAGCAGTGTAGTGGTTCATGCCAGTTTAAAATGTATGTGAAACTCTAGACACAGATAATTTGGAGGTGGACACCTGCTCTGTATTTTTCAATTCTCCTTCAAGACTGGCCCAGAGTTCATCTCAGGCTTAACACAGAAGTTTCTTTGAAGCACGACCGCTTCTTTGGTTGCTATGGCTTGCTTCCATTTCTAGCTTAAAAAATTGGCTGGAAAACATGGTGGAAGTCATGCCTGGGATATACTGGGAAGGTTGTACACCCTGCTGTAGAACATGTAGCACTAGTGTGTGCTAGTGTTAATCTAGCTGGTTTGAGCAATGTTAGCTGTAACTACATGGTGTCACTAGGTTTATGCCATTTGTTCCATCAGGTTTGTGATGGATCTGGAAGAGCTGAAAAATGGCTCACCTGAAAGCCCTCTCTACATTATTTTTGCTTGCTTTCCACACTGAAATACGTGCAGGTATGTCTACACATGCTGCAATCACACACCTCTGCAGTTACACCCCAAAACGTAACTAGCAGGATTGGTTTCATTGGTTTCAAAGACAACTTGCATGCCAAAAGACAACTTGCATGACAACTGCAAGCCAAAATAAGCTACCTTTTTACTTTCTGGGTGATAGCAAGTGGAAAAATCTAAGGAATTGTCTTTGGAATTGGCTCAGAGGCAGTCTTGCCATTGCTGGTGTACATGAGGCAGTGAGTGTACACCCACAGACACCAGCATGATGCTACATGCAGTCCCCATGCTCGCACAGCCGAGACCGTGATTCCTGTTTGCTTCAGCAGCCCAGTCTTTGGTGTCCTGTGGGAAATGGCTTCTTCTTGTCCTTCATGGGAAATTAAAAAAGAGCAACCATCATCCATCTATGAGACCCATCTTAGTTGTTGCTTTCTTACCTTTTGGGTTTTTTTTCCTTAATTTTTAAATAAGGATTTTATGAAAGTGCCTATATGGTGTATTTAACATGAAATTATAAATATACTATTAAATATCAATTAATTGTAAAAGTACTAAGCACACAGTTATTTAACATAGACCAGAAAGATTAAACAGAGACATGTGGCAGAATATGTATTTGAATATGTGAATATGTGCAAAGGGTGTGGATCAAGTACCTGCTTTTTGCACAATGGTTTTCAGAACTGGCATGTTACAACTTGTACATTGTCTTTGATCAGGCATGTGTTCAGTGTAAAAAGAACATGTAACTTCTACAAAAATGTAAATATAATTAGTAATGAGATAGCTATGAGATGGCAAAATATTAACAAGAAATCCAATTCTCGATTGTTTTAAAGAAGTGATTTTCTTATCTTTTTCTGGCACCACAATTTTTAGCTGATCATTATACTCAGCTGTAATCCACTCACTAGCATTCTGCTCATGACATACTTTTAATTGTATATATATATATATATATATATATATATAGCTCATACTCCTTCTTATATTAAATTTTCTGGTCCAATGGACTTAATTTGTTGTTCTAATTTTGGCAGATTTTTTCTCTAAAATGTAATACAGTTTAACATGTTTTCTTTATTTTAGAACTGTACTGAATTTATTGAAGCTGTGCCCATTTGTGTTTTCTAATCCACATCACTCCAAGCTCCACTGAAGCAACAATCCCTTCATTTCTCTCTAAATTTTTTCCCAATAGATTGCTCAGTTACAGAGAGTTTGGGGAGAGGCAGGCACAATTCCACCACCTCTGGGGACCACCAAGGGAAGATAACAACACAGAACTTTCAACTAATGATTTAAAGCATATTATCATATTTTCCTTATTAAAACCAATTATTACCAAATCATTTACCTTTCTTCTAAGGTAAATGCAGGTACTGGAATAATGAAAATTTTGGCCACCATTGGCAGAGAATTGGTTTGAATTACAAAGAAAATATTAACTCCTTTTAATGATGTACTGTAGAGTACAGTAGCTTACATTTTTTTGCTACTTACATAATCCATTGGACATTAATTAGAAACAAATCTGTCTATTGGAGAGCTCATATTTTTTCTCTTTGTATTTAGAGATTAAATAAGACTAGAAATTGTCCATAATATTAGACTGCCTCAGAAAAGCCATTGCTGTAGATAAATCTGTTTAGCTGTATCATCTCACTCCCTTTTCCTGTGATTCCAAATAAAGGTAATCAACTCCCCCAAAACACAAACACACTATTAACAGTTTCTGGTTATGACAGGAAGGAAACAAAAATCCCTGTAAACCTGTAACTAGTTTCTGGCAACAGTGCTGACTGATCAGGAGCACCACAAAGGAGTTACATGCCAGACAAGAGGAACAGGAGAAACACTAGGGCAGGAATTACAAATGGAAGGAAATGTTGTATTTCAAACAGACACTAGACAGCAACCTGCCAGTACTGCAGCCCTCAAGGGTCAGTCCTACAGAGAAGGAGGACATCTAAAGAAAACCCAAGGCAAAACAGTCTCTCTGTTATCTGAGAACATCCACAATGCTGCCGACAGTAGTCCTGTGCAGAAATAATGTACACCTGTGAAAAAACACAAAGACTCGGCAAATACAGATAGCAGGTTCACTTGCTGGCTCGGACAGCATCTTAAGAAAGAACTATTTAAAAACACAAGAGGTGGTGTTATAATGAGGAAACCATGGAGAGCAGAAAGCTTATGATTATTGACAGAAGTTGATTAAGAAATGGATTATTGTCTGTTAGGATGTTGGAATATCTACTGCTACCATTATCCTACGTATCTTTATGTAAATTTCCTTTAATTGAGGTATTCATTTACAATCATTATTTTCATTGGTAATGTGCTTTATTTGCATTTGAAAGCAAAAAGAGGAAAAAAATTAAACACAACTGGCTGACCCCTACCATGTGAGAAAGGGTTTGCTTTTTGTCACTCTGACCCAAATGGATTAGGGCCAGGAAATAAAGGTCAAGCTCTTACCAGTACCCCCATGTGTCACATTTTTATTACATGGAGTTTCCAAGAAAAAATATTCCAATTTGCGTCAGTAATTATTCGTTCTTTATGCATTATCATGTCAGTTTCTGAGTTTATTTTGAATTCAGAAATTACCTTTGAGTGCCAGGCCTATTAAAAAGCAACCCTTTGTGAAATACCCGTCAGCAGTTAGATGTGATAGATTTTGTAGCTGTACATGCTCTTTTCTCCCTTTTAAGAATTTCCCCTTCTACAGCAGTCCCCCCCTCACTTGAGTCATAAACCACCAAGACCATGGTTGGATTATGCTCCTTTGTGGATTTGCAAGTAAGAAGATGTCTGAGGGCTGTAATTGCTAAACAGTGCACAGGGCAGGTGGGGCTGGAGCCACTCTCTCCGTGCTGTTGGACAGCACGAGGTACAAGCATGCAGCGCCGTACCCTGCGTGCTCCTCTAACACTGACCACAGTGAGAAGCGTGCCGTCAGGTTTTAGCCACCAGCCACATCAGAGAGCTCTCTGTCCTGTGGGAATTAGTCTGGGGCAGTGCTGCACCTCTGTAAGAGAGGAGGCAGAAAGGTGAGGGTCCCCTCCAGCCCAGGGCTGCCCAGCCCCACCACACTGCAGTGGGGAGACATCTGGGGGTGCCAGGGATTCCATGGGCACAGCTACAGCTCTGGATGCAGGGCTCCAAAGATAAGCTGCTAAAGTAGTTTCTGGTTTCGCAATTTTAATGATAACTTTTTAATCTGGTCATTATTTTCTTTGATTGCTAGTACCTTGACCTCTGGTGACAGCTGCTGCTTATGCCTGCTAAACTTTAATGCAGGCTACAGTAAAGAACATTATGATTATTTGAAAAGGCAGAGTGTAATGCATTTCAGATTAACAGTGAAAGAAAAGCTATTGAAGTTAGAGGTTCACTTTGCCATATCACTCTATGCTGCTTTCCTTATTATCAGTACAAAAAATGAAATGAGAATAGCACATCTTTTAATTTCCTTCTACTATTACCTCTTGATTTGCATTCAGAGCTCCCAGAAGAAATACTGCCGAATTCAGAAGTAGTCTATTTAAGCTGCATGGTGTTTAAAAATTGCTGGAAGAGGTTAAGGTGCTTTATATTATGCAGTTGACCTTACTAAGAAGCTGTGTTAACAATTTAGATTTATAAGTTTGTTAATTTTTTTTTTCCCAAGCAAAATTCATTATCTCTTTTTGTACCCCTGAACGTTAAATCTTTTGATTTCACTCTAACTTATTTTGTAAGATTTTTAAATTATATTTAAACTTCTTGTACTTAAAAGGTTGCTTTGCCAGTGTCTCTGAAAAGAAACATTTTGTTTCTGTCTCTCTTTGTACCTGGTCTGAAGACACTGTGTGCCCTCACAATATTTTACCTAGGAAGAAAGAACCCAAACCCTCCATCTGCAGAGTCCTGCAAATACATTAGAATTCTTTTATCTGTCACTATTATATCTTTGCAGCCGAGTGGGTTTGAACAAGATGCCCATAGAAAATATTTTTAATTTTGCCTTTACCAAACAGTTGCAGCCTCCTGGTGTACAGGATTTAAGCTTCCCTGGATTTAACCTTTCTTTCCTGCTTTTGTCAGCACTGGGCCTGGTCATTGAGAAAAAGAAATCCTAACAAAATAACAATAGTGAAATGTGCCAGGGTAGGGAGAGCTGTACCCTGTGATTCTTTAGGCTCTGCAGCCCTAAACAGAGTTTGTGTTCTCTACTGCTGCATCAGTAGTAGAGAACACATGGCCAATGGTGGAGCCCTGTAATGCAGAACATTTTCAAAAATGCCCAAGGTGTCACCACCCTGGCTCAGTGGTCCCCAGCAGTGGATATATATTATGGACACTGCCTCCTGGTCATATCTCATCTGAAAACTCATACTACAGTTATGACTCCGCCAGTAAATAAAACAGGACCAGGAGCTCTGGGCCCTGAGGCCAAGCAGCAGGGACCAGTCACTGCATGGCCTGTGACCCTCAGGCATACTCATCCTGATTAGGATTTAGAACAGGTTTATGTTCATTCAGCCTGCAGTGTTGCAGTGAGGAGGGGGCTGTGCTGTAGTGTTTGTGCTGTTTATGCAAATGGTTGAGATGGAGGTGCAGAGCACCTTGGGTCCCACTGGAGGACTGCGGGGGCGGGACAAAGCCAGGACAGACAGCTCTGTAGTTTCCCCTGGAAATGGCCTGGCTGCATGATCCCCCATAAGTAATGGCTGGATCCTCTGCTGCAAAGATAGCTGGCATGGGCCAAAACCAGACCAAGTGGTGCACCTAAACCAGGATGGCCATGAGCAGAGCAGGGCTGGGGATTGCCCAGCGCTGTGCAGCCAGGCCTGCAGACCATAGGAGAGTCAGCAGCAAGGCGGTGCCCTCAGTGAGGCAGGAACAAGCTGTGACTTGCAGCTGCCAGCACAGGGTGAAGTCAGGATGGATGTTTTGACATTTCAGTGTTTCTTGAGCTCCTATTCATTCTCCACTCTAGTGCAACCGTCGCTTAGACTTCCTACAGCTAGAGCAATATATTGGCAGCTGCCTTCCTGTTGTAAAGTCAACACAGGGAGCCTGGGACAGGTCCTAGAGCCAGAAGGTAGTTTTATTCATCTAATCTCTAGGTATTTAGACAGTGATTAGAACCATAGCAACTATCTGAGCCACTTGAATTAGTTAGATACAGAGATAGCAACACTTGTTATTTATACAGCACTCTTTATTGGAAAATTAAAAAATGTCAGATACCTGTTTCATTGAGTAGGTAAACTGCATTCATTTGTTGACATGGAGGTGCCATGAAACCTCTCTTTGTATCACTGGGATACAACTACACGATAGAGACTGTTGGCAACAAATACGTAAAACAGTTAGAAGTTCTAAGGAAAAAAAAAATAAACCAAGGGGATAAAAACATACTAAACAGATGAAGAATTAGTCTATACGCAGAGCCAAGCCAAAACTTGGCAGCTTTATAAACCATCTAACATAGAAATAAATGAAAGTCCAAACAATAGGAACAAACCTGGAACAAATAAAATCATGAACTCAGAAATGTTACCAATTGATTGCAAAGATAAAAATGCCTGTTGAATTCATTGTCTCCCTGTAGTTTGTTCTACTGCGTACTTTGCTTCTAGGAAGATTCTGCATCTGAAAAAGCCATATGAAGTATATTCATCAAACAGCAGAAATGGAAATAAATATTTCTCACTTGAAATGACAAGACACAAATTTGTCTCTATATTATTAGCTGGTTTTCCTCTGAATCATCTTGAACTTCTAGTCAGACAGCAAAGTTAAAATAAATTATTTCATCATGCTGCAGAATATTTCTTAACTGTGTAATTCTTTCCTTTGCAGAATGCAGGTACCAACAGATTGTGGTTCTGTGTCAGCATTTCCTCAGTGACTCTCAACTTTTGCAGAATTTATGTTTTGACTAAAAGAATGTAATTATTTTTATAGATAAAAAAATTTGTATGTGTATACTGATTCCACACAGTCCTGCTCAATGCCAAAAATAATATGCTCTGTGTCCAAAGCAAAATGTAGACTATATCAATGAGGTCATCTCTGAAGCTTAATTATGAGATAATAGTTGCAGCTTCTAATTTCAGGCTTAATAATTTTTATGACATCCAGCTTCACAGCGCAGGACCAGTGTGAATGCAATAGGAATCGTCATTCCCTTGGCATGCACTTGGCTGCCATCTGGGCTTGCCCAGCAGCAGTACAGCCATCCCCAGGAGCATTCAGGAGGGGAAAGGGCACATGTCAGACCCCCCTCCCCTCATGGCTGCAGGCCCTGAGAGACCTCCCCATGGTCATCGAACCCAGAGGTCTCTCAAGTGCCCTGTTAGCCAAGGTCTTGAGTTTGCCAACCTGAGGTAAAAACCTGCCCGAGATAAGATAACGTGTAGTGCTTACATTAGTGACTGAGAAGGACAAATTAGTTAGATAGCTAAAATTAAGAATATATCCCTCCTTTATTTAAACCATTCCAATTTAAATGTTTTCTCCTAAGAAACAAATGAGCCAACGAGGCGGTGGTGTTGCGTCACTGCCTGACCGTCATCACCGCGGCAGGGATGGATCTGACTGGCTTTAATCTCATCGTCCATCTCAGTGCACGAAGGCCAGCTGTGGGTTTGAGGCCCAGCAAATGACAAGCCAAGTTTGATATATCAGCCAATTAGCAGCATTGGTATTTATGCAGGACTGAAGCTGAAAGTGCAAATAAGGCCAGTGACTAAACCTTTCCAGCAATTACATTTAATAAGGTACTGCATGTTATTTACAGAAAAGATAGATCACACAACTTCTACATGTAAATGCACAGAGTGTGAAGACAAAAGCTGTACTCTCATAACATGCTAAACAAAAGAAATAAACCAGAATTATTTTGGCACAATAACTATTACATAAATAAATATTCTAGAACATAATGAATTGACATTTATTTACAGTCTATTGAAAGTGCAAACAATTGGCTGAAAATTAGGATATTTGTAAATGTGTAAGACCAGAAGATGTGTTAACCAGCCATGATTAATTCTAGCTGAAGTTTAAGGTTTTAATGTCCAGGAAAATATTCTCTTGAAATCCATTTGTGCATATTGTGCTCTTTTTGAACCAGTCCTTTGCTACCTTTAATGCTATTGATTTTAATGACCTTACTTTTTAACTGAATTTTGTAAAAACCTGATTGGTAATTTAAAAAGAAGGAAGTAAAATGTAAACACTGATTAAGCTATTTATCATTCAAATATTTTCAGTCCTGTCAGTTTTCTGAAATGGCCACACTGCTTGTAGTAGTAGACAGTATGATTAAGACTGGGAATTTTTCTTAGTATTTGTTGTATTTAAAATGGAAATATTTGTAAGTCTTCTCTGAATGGAACTGTACCTTGGACCGCTCTTGAACCTACATTATTTCATCAGATCCTTACATCCATCTTCTGTTGAGGTCAAGACCAGCTGAGAAAGCTAAACTGACGATCAGTTTTGGTCCTGACCTGAAGTATAAATCATAAAATACAGGTTCTTAATTAGGGAGAAGAACTCACTACCTACCTTAGAACTGTTGTAAGTTTTTGTGCATTTCCCACTAACTATTCTATCTTTTGCCTTTATTTAAAATCTGTATGAGATATCACTTACTACACCTTAAGATGAATTAATAGTTCACAACATGGCCACCCATACACCTACAGTGCATAAATTCTTCCTCAGCCAAAGTTCTCCAGCAGGCTGGAACATTGTGCGTTGCCTAAGACCTTATGGTATGTTTTTGCTTATTTTTGTAGTGGCAGTGCAGTAGCAGAGAAAGTGAAGTTCTTAACAAGTGACCTTGAGAGGATAAAAGATCGTTTCTCATCATTGCTTCAAATGTTTATGCTCGGCGCGGTTCCAGTCGGTGAGACATCTGTGATAAAGTTCTCTGGTTGTCAATCACATTTAATTGCCGCACGTAGCTCCGAACATCCTGATGGTTTTTATTAGTTAGGGCTGCATCAGGATCTGGTGAAAGAGAAATGATGTAGGATTGATACACATAAATGGACAAATGCCTGAACAAAATGCACAACTCCTTACCAGCTGTCACAGGAAAGACTAGATCCTGGCGAGTTAAAAAGGAAATATTTAGAAATTGCTCTCTTGGAAACCTTTTCTCCGCATCTGATGGTCTTTCTGGTTACTACCCCCACAAATTAACTTTTCTTTTGGACATCCTTGGCTACATTTACTAAAATTGATGGCCCTTGGTTATAGTTTGACATATCACCTTATCAGTCATTAGCTATATATTATACAGCTAACAAGTACAATTTAAAGCTGCTCATTTGCTTTTGAACCAGGAACTTTCACAGATTCAAAATTTTGTAACCGATTTTAGCCTCTTTTCATGCAATATTCTCATTTTAGATATTTGTATCAATGTAGTGCTTAGTGGCTGCCCCATTCAAGCCTCAGAATTCACTACCTGTATACATTTCTTAACCCCATTACACCTACTCCAGCAGCAGTTATGGAATACTACTGAGTTAAAGTCTAAGTATCTTCAGCCCCATAGGAACAGCTTACAGTGTAATGTAATATGTGTTAGGTAATTTAAATTCAACTAAAATATTATACTGAGACATCTACATTACATTACACATACACACACAAAACCCAAGGAATTTAGATCCAGTAGATCTAGATACTGACATTTTGTTATATCATGTATAATGAAAATCTGCTTCCATTTCTATGTATGTGGAGGTCTCACTTGTGCTTAATACACCAAAATTAAAGACACAAAGCCAGAAAAACCCAGATTATGGATGAAAAAAAATCTTTCTTAATTTCTACCGTTCTACAGAAATTTGTACAGATCTTCTACAGTTAAGCTTTGACTCATATGGAAAGAAACTATTTTTATAAAAATATAGTTTTATATTATTCTGTTGTTTGAGAAAGAGGAAGGGTACTGTGAGTCAAAATGGATGAAGTGCTGAGGAAATGCCCATGTGACTGAGACTGACAGTGGAGCTCGATGGGATGAGACCCACAGAGAAGCCTGTTTGACCATACAGCTCTGTCATCTTAAATGGCCTCAAGGAAGTTCTGGTAATTATACTGACAAACAGGTTTTAAATTCACCGCCTTATGCAGTTATGTCATTTACAAAGGTCATGTCTCCAGACTGGTTTCATATTAAAACAGCATTTATCCAAGCAACTATTTGTGTGCTGCTGCCTGCTAGACTTATTTCAACCACTTCTGAATCCAGTGTCTAATTTCAACTGGCTCTAATGTGACAGATGGGTAGAGACCTCGCAGATATTTAGCTCTTTCACATGCATGGAAAAGAGATAGAGGAGAAGGGGTTTATTAGAGCTTCCTGAAGGATATTTCACCCTGTGAAACATCACAGGATCCAAACATGGAAGAATCACTGGAAAGCAGGCTCTTCAGTTCTGGTACACACAGAATTAGTTGTAATTACTGTAGCTACTGATGATAATGCTGACAGTACAGGTGTTGTAACACACTTACTGAAAGATTGGCTTCGGCAGAATTTCACTGTCCTGACAGTGTTGGCAATCATGCGCTGGAAGGAAAAGATGGGATGCAATCAGAGAACAAGCACTGTATTTCATCAGCATTCAAACGAAGCACCTCTGTGCCTGAGTGTGAAGACACATGCCAATAAAAGCAGTCATATGAATGAAAATATAATTTTAATGCTGCTACTTTAATGTATAGGGTGTGATTTGCATTTACACAGGCTTTAAATAAGCATGAGTATAATTTACATGCGCTCAGAGAACTCTTTCCCTTGCTTGAATGCTGTAAAAGGACCTAAGTAAGAATGAAAATCAGCCCCTTCAATGTGCATTTCTTTGATAACATCTTACCATATTGAAAAGTAAAAGGAATACCATGGAGTATATACACGTTAATTTAAAGACTATCAGCTCCTAACAGCAAGGCCATTTCTAGAATATATTCAGCAATTAAAGAGCTTTCACCTTTTATACAAACTTGAGTTTAAAATGCATTCTCCTGGAAGCTGACAGTGTAAAATTAAGCACATGAGGGTGATTCCACTGGCAGAATGCTCGGTTCACAGGTGAGAAGGCCACTGTCAGTACTGTGGCCTGCAGCCAGGTTTCATAAACAGACCTGTTACACAGTGTTACTTTGCACAAGTATATCTCACTCAACCTGAAAAGTGGATTCACTTTTGGTGGACCCTTCTACTGACCGTTCACCAAAAAAAAGCAGAAGTCACTTCAGTCCTTCTTGGCTGTGCTTCCTCTTCAGCAAAAAAACCTCCATCATTTCATTCAATTCAGTTTCAATCAATACACTTGCTGTGATAAACCAGATGTTATTTTACAACAGATTTTAAGAAAATAAATTAAGGTTATTCATACAGCAAAACATTAGTTCTGGACTGTAGAAATTTAACTGGTTTCTGTGATTAGCACCACAGAAATAATATACCCACCAGTATGGGGCAGAATTAGTTGTTCTACATAATGTCAAATAAACTGAAATTTCAGCAGTTAGCTAAATAGTTTGATTCAATCCCTGTAATAAGGACATTTGTTTCAGTTTCTTTTGTTTAAAAAAAGTAAAGGGAGGAAATGCTGCTCCCTATCAGACTCTAATGTCTGTGTTCCAACACAGTGACATCTTCTAACGCAGCCACTCTCACCAGGCTGCTTCAGACATTATGGAAAATTTGTGTGAGATTAACAAGCTAGTTAGCCATAAGCTCTCACAAAATGGAATTATATATCTCTTACTAGTCAACAAGAAAGCCTGGGGCATATGCTCCTCTAAATTCATTATAATCTTAAATGAAATCATAATTATAATCTTAAATGAAAATGTTACAAATTAACTAAGCTTGTGAAATCTCTTATTCCAGAATGGGAAGCACCAATGTAAGACATCCCTTACACACACAATGGATAATCTCACACAGTTTAATGTACCATCGAGCATACAAAAATGCGTTGGTTGGTCAGCGTAAGAAATGCTACTGATATATGATGTCCTAAATGTTTGTGGATTACACCTCATATTAGCAAATGAAACTGATCTAAAATATGCTATTTCTAAAACACACTTTCCCAAATGACCTAGGGAATCCAGATCTGGATCTGCTATGTTGTTCCTAAAGTTACATGTATCTACATGTATAATTCAAGTAAGTGTAAATTTTATCCTAATGTAATTTTCATACCTCTTCAAGCCACTATTACTATGCAGATTCTCTAGGGGACTTACCTTGCAAACATCCTCACAGGTGCTTAGCATTAAGCATGTGAATAAACTCCACTAATTCAATGGAACCTCTTAAATACTCAGGGTAACTGGGCTGAGACCGAACATACTGCATGCAACAGTGTCGGTTTTTCAGTCTAACCCAATCAAATCTAAGTCAAAACAACACAAGCATATAAAAATGACTGTTTCACACTTCTGCAGCTTCATATTTGGCTCTGTAATGCAATGCTGTTATTTTGGTTTATACCAGTTCAAAAAATACTCATCTACAATAACTGTTTCAAGGAGAGATCATAAAGCTGAACTGCACCAGCCAACACAATGAAGTTTCAAGACTGTCTATCTTCAAAGGAAGCTTTGCTAAGAACACCTCATTTTCAGGAAGATAGCTAGTTTTGCTTGACATGCTTTCTAGATGGATTGTTAATACACACCCTAATTTTTCATACCCGTAAGTATTTAGGTTGTGAAGCCTCATCTCATAATTATCTTTGGAGTTATCATTATTTACCTTCATATGTGAAAACTTAGATTTATCCAAAAAAGTGTTCTTTGGAATAATTTTACTCTTTTTTCTCTTGTGGGGAGTTTGTTCTCAAAAAAAGCAGAACATCCAGAATAATTACTGTAATGCAGTACTGTACTGAAAGAAAAAATATGGGTATGTGGTGAAGGTTTTTAAAAAAGTTTTTGCTATTTTCAAATTTGCCGTTATGTGGGCCCTTCTAGGCAAGGAAAAATAGAAGTGGCAATGGACTTGTCTGACTTCTGGTTAAAGGCTGAACTGCCTGGCTTCCTTCAGTTGGCTGAAAGACTTCATTTTAAAGGGTTCCTTTGCCTTTTCCTGAGAATGATGTGATTCTATCTGTGCATTCAGAATTATCATGGCAATGATGAAATACAAACAAATGAGGAACTGAGTGTTAAGGCTGAATAAATGTGGTCCAAAGACAGCATCACAAGCCAATGGGGAGATTCTGAAGCATTATGTATCTTTGAAGAGCTCTTTTCACACTACTTTTTTTCCAAGTGTTGTTCTACTGTCTCATAATGTCTAAGCTCCTAACAGTTCCTTTTTGTAAGGTACAAAGTGAACAGAAAAACAGGTTATGAAACAAAGTGAAATTTCCATTCCCAAATCTCGTAGATAAGTTAGATTGTCTTCTATTGATGCAAGACAACTAGAAACATGGACAGAAAAAATGTTTAGATGGAAGTTTAATTGCCTGCTCCTTACAGTTTTTCTTCAAATAGAGGATTACCTCTAGTCAATGCCTGCAAAGATTAACCTCTGTTTACTCACAGTGCTAAGCAAGACCACTATCAAAAAGCTATACAAACCTAAATTTGGATCTTTCTGAAATAGAACCAACTGCATAATATAATAAATAATGGCTACTACCAGCATGCTGTGTATACACAACAATACCCTTTCAAGTTTTACAGTTTGGAATTGTGGCAGCAGGCCAGAACATTATCTTCTAATCCATTCCAAACCCAAGTTGCTAAATATTATAAATATTCATATATGCTATTGAAAACTACTAAGGGCTTTAGTCACACACTTTTTGCATAATCTTTATGTTCCAAAAATTAAAGAATGTTTGCCCCCTTTTTTTGCATATGGATAAGAGTGTGAATTCCCTTTTGTTCATCTCCACAAAACCTGAAAACAAATATGCACAAATTCTCTAATCCTCTTTTCTCACCTGAAGGGTGAAGAGGCTCGACAAAAAGAAGTATCAGTGGTCAGGACCATGGCACTATCTTGTGCTGCCATGGCAGGTCAGCACTTCCAGAGCTTTTTCCTGACTTCTGCTCCCTCTACAGGTGTTATTCCTGACATAATGCTGGGTAATGTCATATGGACAAGGTGCCACAAAAAGTAATCTTTGTTCAGGCTCTCTGATGATTTAAGAAATAGCACTGATAAAGTTCCCAATTAATTGAATCTTCCCTTTGTCTATGAATACAAAATTCTGTACTAGCAGTCAGAGTGCAATTACGCAGCTGAGGTTATAAAGAAAAAAATCAGTAAGTGGTCAAGAGTATGAAATATTGCCTGTTCCTAAGGAGAGTCGTGCTCAGTACTTTCCTCACTTTCCTCTCTCTTCCTTCCCTGCCAAGACCTAATTCTAGGAAAGTACTTATAAATTTTTTCTAAATATTTAGTCATAAAAGCAGTGTCACTTAAATGGTGTATATTGCCATGTACCTTCCAAACTAAAACTACAGTATTTAAAAAGCTTTAAAAGGTTTGCTCCTCTGTAATAAATATGTCTTCAGTTATTACATAGATGAGTCTTCTGAAGGCTCATTTACAACTAACATGTACTATCAAATCACCAGGGGAGAAGAGATGTAGGTGGTTTGGTATCTTGTCATATATGCCAAACTAGAATTTACATCTGAGCAACACCATGGTGGAAACAGCTTCTTGCAGTGAGATAAGTAAAAGTCATTCAATACTTCTCTTAAACCATGTCTTGTTTGCTAGTGAAGACAAAGCCTTACACTACAATGACCAGTAATTTAGTAATTTTGCCTACTTATTGAAAAATACATAAATAACATTTTCCAGACTGGATTTTAAGGCTTCATGCAATGGCATGAGTAAAGAGCACAAACAGTGCAAATACAAAGACTAAGAGCATACCTATTTCTGACATGTTCAGTACTGTTTACCCACAACTGGTACAAACCAAATGGGTGTGTTTACAAACTTCCCTCTTTACCCATAGCTGTGACTTTGCCACATGTGGTTACTCTCTTCCCTGGCTAGGTGTCCCTGTCCTCCCACTCCTCACAGCCTCCTCCAGATAAGGCATCTGTGGGGATCAGAAGATGGGGAAGGGAAAGAAAGAGCAGGCAGTCACAAAGGCAGCAGCAGGTAAAGCTCAGCAATGCTCTGCAGAGTGATGTCCCCTTACTACTGCCAATACCACAGTTCTGTCACTCCACCACTGAAAAGATCAATAGATAGGAAAGAGTAGCAGGAAAAAATTGTCTCAGTCTTTTTCTTTGTTAGCTTGAGTTGCTAAAAAAGACTAGGCTAATGTGGCTCAACACCATCTGTCTGTTTTTCCCTTCTTCCCGAGATAATTTTGTTCAATTTGAAAAAAGAACCCAGAGTTTTCAAACACAAGAAAGCTCCTACCAATTTTCTGTGAAAACAGATGGCTGTGGACAAGAGAAAGATTGTGTAAGTGCCCTCCTGTCTCCTTCAGGAAAAAGGCTGTAGTGCAAGTTCCTATGCTATTACAAAAGCCTATTCACACAGAATTCCCCAGCCATGAAGAAACAACACATGCCCCAGCCACGAGGAGAGATCTGAGCAGAGCTCAAGCAGCCATGAAACACAAATGTTTAGGAAACCAGGCCTTGCCGTTTCTGGCACTCAGGGAGTTCCTGGCTCAGACACTGCCTGACAGCTTCTGCATGTTTTAGGATGCATCATTTAATATAAATAATAACAGAAACATTGCAAAACAGGAAAGATTTAAAGGAAGCTGCTTCAGCTGAAGAGATGCCACTAGATCAAACTTCTACTTTTGGCTGCCAGTTACAGGAATAAAGTTGTCAGCAGCACATCAGCTGTCGGGATCAGGGCTCTGTGGTGAGAATGCAGACGTGATGCCAGAGGCTGTTCTCAGTTTCATCACTATGCTTACATGGGAGTCGGTGGGACCCACCTCCTCCAGTGGCAAGTGGCACCACCAGTGGCAACTACCCAGATATTTTTATTCGTAAACTTTAGCAAGCATAAAAGTAAACAATCTTCCAAAGAACCAAGATGTTTCAGAAACATCAGTAAGAGTGGCTCCCAGCAACACTAAGGAATCTCCATCTGCTTATGACAGAACATCATGCAGCAGAACAAACAGACAGCAGCAACAAATGGCAGGACATGATTCCTATGAAAAAATCTGGTTCCTACTTTTCTCCTGAAAATGGCAGAGTAACATCACAAAAACTTGGGCTTATACTTATTTAAAAGAGAGGAGAATTTACCTGAGAGTTATCTGGCTGAGTGGTCTTGTCTTCACAGTTTAATATCTGGCAATTATGTGTGGATATGACAGTTTTAAGCTTAACGCAAGTAGGCGGCAGCGACTGAGGTTTAACAGTAGGCTTTTCTTCTTTGCTTGACCTGATGACACATGCAAAAAGCTAAAAACTGCCAGGTCCACAGTAGGATTTGAACGAATTATGTGGGTGGAATTTGAACACAGGTTGCTCTGAACAGCTACGGGTTGAGAAAGGCAGTAAAAGCACCTAGAAGCATGCAGAAGAGCTAGTGAAGAACAATAAAGAGACGAAAGATATACTTGCAGTAAGGCCTGGAGAAAAAGCAGAGTGAGCTTTTAGGTGGAATACCAACCAAAGAAAGGCTTAGAATACTAAAAAAGGAGAATGTTTCCCTTTCTGGTGAGTTGAGGAACATGAGACAGTACTGATTCCATTAAAAATATGCAGCATCAAAAATCTTCCCATTCCTCTCCTAATGAAAACTAACAAAACTCAGATTACTGGTACTACATTCTTGCAGTATTAAATGTTATTTAAAACTTTTCAGTGCTACTAGTAAACTCTCTTTCTGGGGGTAACATTCTTTTGAAGATAAGACAATGTGCAGACTAAGGTAAAGAGAGCAGACCTGCAGAAACTTAGATATAGATCCGTTTAAGCTGCTATAAAATTCACTCTTGGCTTTGGGAGTGCCAAAATGTGGTACAGAGTGGTGCAAAACTATTCTTAAATGACAAGCCTGTGTTGAACTTCTGTCTATGGCAAGTGCTTACAGGAGAGCCCCTCCCTCAGGTAGTGGCTTTCACACAAAATGAGGCATAAAGAGCTTGAAGCACGGAGCTCTGAGGCCAGTGGATGTACTGGCTCTTCTGGCTCAGGAGGTGTAAACAGGCCAAGTGAGGTGGGGATGATGGAGCCAGCCACAGAACCATGGCTACAGCAATGCAGCTGCCATCCATTCTGGTTTGGAGGTGTTCCAACCAAGTCTGAGATCCCTTTTGTGTTCCCCAAAGTATTTACTATCTATACTGTTGTTTCTATACCTAATTAAAACAGGCAGTGCAGAAAAAAAGTCCTTTTCTGCAGGTAGCATGCTCAAGGCCTTTGGAAGGAGATGGCAACACAGTCTGCATATGCAATTACAGAATGCCATTATTGCAAAGTGAGGTCAGGCCCTCACTCAGGCATTAGCACTGCCATTTACTTACAAAATGTCTCATCTTAGTGAAGGGGTATTTTCAACCAAGGACAGAGGCTGTCCTGGAGCTACAGATTAAAATCTAAGAGAATTCATTCAGAGTGATGATCACTTTCCTGTGAAGTTTTTTAAAGAGCTTAAAGCACTCCGTTTTCCCCCTCTGCAGTTATCAGTGCTCAGAGGGTCAGACAAACGCCTGCACAGTGCAGTGGAAATAACTGG
This sequence comes from Ammospiza nelsoni, assembly GCF_027579445.1. Taxonomy (NCBI): domain Eukaryota; kingdom Metazoa; phylum Chordata; class Aves; order Passeriformes; family Passerellidae; genus Ammospiza; species Ammospiza nelsoni. Next base: position 19,470,414 of record NC_080639.1, read on the forward strand.
AGTTATGTAACTCCAGTGGAATGGAGTGGTTCTGATTACTGTACTACTAAGAACAAGCACATGTAGGTGCCAGAGGAAATATGCTCTAGCATGGCTGCTGAATGGCTGAGAGGAAACAGCCTCAAGTTGTGCCAGGGGAGGTTTAGATTGGATATGAGAAAAAATTTCTTCACTTTGAGGGTGGTCAGGCATTGGAATAGGCTGCCCAGGAAGGTGGTGGAATCACTATGCCTGGAAGTGTTCAAAGAGCATGTGGATGTGGTACTCAGGGACAAAGTTTACTGGGGAACCCAGTGGTGCTGGGCTAAGAGTTGGACTCAGGGATCTTTGAGATCTTTTCCAACCTTAGTGATCCTGTGATTCTACTATTGACTGCCAGAGCAGTAAGTCAGGTTTGGTTTTCCTATGCAGATGCCATAGCTGGGTTTGGCTATGCAGGTTCTCAGATACAGGTGTCATTAACCACACTAATGAGGAACATGATCTTAGCAACTAAGAAAACGTCTTCTCACTGCTGAGAAATTCAAGTTTCAGTTGAGACTTCTGCAATGGAAGGTTGCCTGCCTGCAGTTTTTGACAATGGTATTTGGAATTATAACAGCTTATGTGCAGGACTTATATCAGATTTGAGCATGATCTAGCCTTTTATCATTGATTTTCTTTTCCAGTAGGAAAGCAATCAAGCCACACACATCTCCTTTCATTAGTGAAGGGAAAGAAGAAATATATGTTGTGCAAGTTCTTTGCAATGCTTTTTTCATTCTCCAAGGAGCAATGCAGAACTATCCCAGCCTGAGGCAGTTCAGGCCTGTTTGAAGGAACAGCATTGAAAATCACAGGTTGGTCCCACACTGTTAAAAAGTGTCTCTAACAGCTCTGCTTCCTGTCCCTGATGCTTCCTCTCCTAGGAAATATTTTGGCTGTGCATGCCTCAGTGGGCAGTTTGTTCTCCACCTCTGTGAGGTTTTCCAGAAAACCAGAGGCCCCAGGCTCTGTGTACAATGCAGGCTATTTTTGCCAGGTCTTGGTCCTGCCTTCATTCTCCCTAGCCCTGAAAGTCACTGTTGAGAAGTTCACTCTTGAAGGGGTGAATAGGGAGGTATTTTTAAGTTTCCTTTCAAATACGTCATACATACCATTTTCTCGAAGTTTACTAGATTGTCAGTGAATGTCTTGTTTCCCTCATGAGTAAACGTCATGTCTGTATAGAAATAAAAAACACATAAAAGCCCATTTCTGAATCATGGCCATACAAAATAGCAGAATGTTTTATCTACCCTTACAAAAATTGTAGCAGCTGTAAAGTAAAAAATTTAGGTTTTAATGTGCAGCATTTCTAAGACTAATAAAATTGAGGTATGATATTCAGATGTACAAAAGCAGTTTGTCTTGTCTCTGTATCGTGCTTTTCATAATGGAAAAAGATCATACCTCACACTGAGATTGATTTTTGCTTCTTCTTGCTGCTACTCTTATCCTTCAGATATTTGACAAATAGCTCTCAAGTTAATGATTCTGGTAGCATCCAAGCTTACCTTTTATAAGCAGTGGCATGAAAGGAATTATTGGAGGGTCCAATTTAGCTACAGTCAGTCTGTAGGCCCTATGGTTTCTTGATGGATCCTTACAAAAAAAAGAGAAATCAAATAATTACTAATATGTATTATTATATATATCAAGACACTATATACATTAATTTAGATGTCATGGTATTTATTAAAAACATTATTTTTTTCCTGTGACTTTAAAAGTGCATCTGCAAATTCAGACTCCTTTTATCATTCTCCCTGACTGGTTACACAATGAGAATGCAACCACTAAACACAAACATTTTTTCATGCCAAATACCTAGGTTAGATATGATTACAAAAACATTCTTCATAAAAGAAACAACATATTTTTTCCTCCCTCCTTACAGCTGCAGATCCAGTTTTTCATATGTTGTAGCAGTAAAATGTATTGCCTGGAAATATCCAGGTTGAGAAATAGCATTTCCCATATGTACTATTGGAAAACAAGTGATAAAGCTTTTCTGAGTTCCCAGATTAACTTTGAGTGGTACATAAGTTCTCTCAGAGTAAGTTCCTAAGAGTATAATTTATTAGTCATACATACTTGTTTTAGCAGCTCTAAAATGGGATCATAAACTTCTTAAAGTCAAACAAGGACATATAAAATGTTCTGAATCAAGGAATTCAAATCAGAAACTGAATTATCTCAGATTGTGCATAGAATAAGGGATCTATTGCTATTCACCATTAAGCTTTCAAACTCTGCATAGATCTTCTTGAACTTGCTTGGGAGTTTCTGTTAAGAAAAACAAAAATAGCAAACCTTAATTAAATCAGATCAGTGCAGTAATTTTACTGTAAATGCTAGTTCCTTCTACAACGCCCTAAGTCAGGAAAGTGCTCTTTTTTTGCCAGATATTTCTAACAATGTGCTAATCTAAAATACAACATGTTTCCTAGCAACCAGATTAAAAATAGAGATGGGACCAGCCATGAAACCTGGATCCTGATTTAAACCCTGACTTGAATTTAGTCCTTTGGGATGTTTAGATTCAGATTTTTGTTTGGCTCACATAGCAATCACTGAATTCAGAATGTAAGGGGAAATTCATGTGGATGCTTTCAGGACATCCCTGATTATAGCCTATCTGAAAATAAAATTTACACCCAGCTTGCATAGGGGCTGATCAGTTTAATTATTCATACCTATGATGAACTGCCCTTGCAAACATTCATATTCAGGCCTGGGCATTTCCAGGAGGTTTTTTTTGCTCATGCTGATGCATTTATTAGTAAAATTTTTGACATGCTCAGCAGCAAAGGTCCTCCATCACTTTCTGGGGTACAAATTAATGAAAATTTTTTCAGTCCACAATACCTACACAAATAAATAATGGTCACTTGATCATGCAATGATTGAGATGAGATGGGCTTTACTAAATACTTTCTTTCCCCCTCATGCATAGTATGTTACACAGATTAAATAACTTTACTCTAAAGACTATAAGATATGTTATAAATTGGTTTCAAAGATCACTGTAATTTTTCTTATGTACCATCAGAATATGTCAGTTATTTTTAGTAAGAAATTTCTCTGTATTTGCTGAGTTTTTTAGACTACTATTAGCAATGGATAACATTAAAAATTAATAGAGACTTTATAGTGCAGAAATTATTTCTTGCAATACTTTCTACATTTGAAGTGTGTACCCTGGCAAGCTATTTACACTGTGCCACAGCAAGGGCCTAATTTTTAATGATGTGTGTCAACAACTGTGTGCCTAGTTTGCATATGCATGCAGATTAGGTATTTGTGAAGTAAGTGGTATAATTGGACATTTGCACCTGCAAATATCTAATTTCTGCATGCAACTAATGTAAATGCATGAAATATAGAAAAAATCAGGTCTTGGTATGTTTGTCTTTAAGTATTTTCTGTATATATCTGGCTAAAAATCAAATTGCAGAAATTCTCTTGTTAAAGCAACTGCTCTACAGAACCAGAGTGTGATAACATTTCCATGATCTCCACATGTACAAATGATCTGTGCCCCCCCTACCAGCTCAAACTTAGTGTTGATTTCAGATTGCTGTATGTAGTATATACATTCAATTCCTTCTTCTCTAGTCCTGTACTGTCTCAGCTCTCCCAGCTCCTCTCAGTAGCCACCAATAAAGGATCATTATTTTGAGAACCAGAAAATCTTTACCAGTAGCACTGATTTGATATGATAAATATACTTTTGAAAACGGGACTGGTGTACCCTCAGACATGTTAGTCTGATCTGTGTAAGAGCACATTTTTAAAGGTGTTCAAATTTTGCTTTCAGTTGCATCAATAACCACAGTCATGCTAATTATTTTAAATTTCTAATGAACAAAATACATGCACATTTAAATCTGTACTGCTTTTGATATCCAGTATGTTCTCAGTGGTTACACTGTGCTGGACACTGCACCCTTTTTTATAACCTCATACAAAAGAGCAAAGCCACAGAAAAAGGTGGAAGCTCTGACAATGAAGACCAAACTGCCAGTAAGCCTGGAAATGCATGTCAGAGAGAAAACCAGAACTGGTCCCACATTTTAACAGGGCAACAGAGTCCCTGTGGAGATCAGAAAATAATATGTATAAACAGAGGATGAATTTAAGAGAATTATTAGTGGAGTGATCTCACTGAACCACCAGTAAAGAGAAGGCATACAGAGGATGGGCTGACCTAAGAGGTTAGCTGGCTAGCTTGCTCATCCTGTTGGGCAGTTTAGCTCTGCAATAGGAGCCACTGTTGTCACTCTTGTTAACTCCTGTGAGTATTCAGCACATCCATGGGTGTACTATATTGTCTTACTAATAAATACTATCAGCCTTAGCTAAGGCTTATGGTCAGGAGCTGAATTAGTAGCTTTATCAATAATAAAGGCCCTATTCACATTTTTCCTAACTACAAGCACAAGTCCCTCTCAAGCTTCCTGGAATAGGATTTTAGCAAAGACTTACCTCCCACGTTAATGAGAGACGGCTCACAGCAACATTGCTCAGTCCCATAATAATAGCGAAAAAGGAATTCAGATTTTTGTATTCCTTGCAGCTGAAACACAAAGGGCCAGGTATTAAGTTGTATATATCAGTTCAGAGCAGTACTTAAGACAACCTTAAGAGCTGAACCCAGGCATCTAGCTTAGAAGTAACTGAATTTAAGCAGTCCTGGCCAGCTTGCCTGCAGACACCTCTTCACCAATGTGCAAGCACTTCACCACACTCTGCAGGCTTCCTTCCCTTCCCTCCTAAAATGACCTCCCTTCTTCTACTTCACTGGGTGCCAGCTTCTGCAAGGAATTCTAGTCTTTCAACCAATTCTCCACCCAGATACACAGTCCTAAAACTGGGCTCAATTCAGTCCCAAGGGATACCAGAAACAGTGCAAACAACTGTTTATAACTTCATTTGCTGCAAAACTTGCTGACAGCTCCTGAACAGCTAATGAATGCTTGAAGCTCTCCTTAGGCAATCTTCATTGCAGTTTACAGGGCCACTGAGTCTTCTTAAAGGGAGGAGACCAGCTGTCTAGAGATGCCCCATGCAGGGACCTCTCCTGCAGTATAGGATTTCTATTCCTTATAGATTCTGGGACTTCTAGTATGTTTCAGGAAAAGAGCAGCCATTTGTTACCAGCTTCATTAAAGAGGTCCTGGTCAAAAGGAGATCCAGGTCCCACTCCATCTCTAATGCACAGAAGGATTTTGCTATCAGTCAGGAAAAACTGGAACATGTAATTGAGTGCTATGGAAGATCCAACATGCTATATGAAGGAGTAGATACAACCTGATGGGCACAGTCAACACAACTGCTCAGCTGGGTCTGTATCAGTGGCTCACTGACTCAATAGGAAAGGAAGAGATAAAACAAAGCCTATCAGGAAAAAAACTCACAAAACTGCACCTCACTGGGTTTTTGCAAATAATCTCTTATTTTTCTCAACTGATGTGCAAACAACATCCAATTTCAGCACCTCAATCTCTGTTTCTTCAGCTGTGAGTGGCTTTCCTTAGGAGTTGGTATTGAGACTGTTGGGGCTTAACATCTCTGTCAGTGTCATGGCCGGTGGGTTTGAGTGCACCCTCAGGAGGTTTGCTGATGACACTGAGCTGTGTGGTGCAGTTGGCACGCTGGATAGAAGGGATGCCATCCAGAGAGACTTTGACAGGCTTGAGAGCTGGGACTCTGTGAACCTCATGAGATTCAACAAGGCCAAGTGTAAAGTCCTGTACCTAAACTGGGGCAATCCCAAGCACAAACACAGGCTGGCTGAAGAATGGATTGAGAGCAGCAGCCCTGGGGAGAAGAACCTGGGGGTGCTGGTGGACAAGACTCTTACATGAGCTGATAATATGTGCTTGCAGCCTCAAAAGCCAACAATGTCCTGCAGCAAAAGCACCATGGCCAGCAGGCCAAGGGAGGTGGCTCTCCCCTGCTGTTCTTGTGAGGCCCTACCTCCAGAGTTGGGTCCAGCCCTGGAACTCCAATATATGAAGGACATGGATCTGCCAGAGTGAGTGCAAAGGAGGGCACTAATGTGGTGAGACACTGAACAGCCTGCCCAGAGAAGTTGTGGCTGCCCCATTCCTGGAAGGGATCAAGACCAGGTTGGATGGGGCTTTAAGCAACCTGGTCTAGTGGAAGAATGGGCTGTTCCTGCCCATGACAAGGGGGTTGGAACTTGATGATCTTTACAGTCCTTTCCAACCCAAACTATTCTATGATTCTGTGATTTACCAAGAAAACTTTTAAAAGATTCAATCGATGATTCTCGTATTTTTAATTCATCATGGAAGCTCTTAGCTCCTCTGAGGTATCCTTAGCTTCAGACAAAATTAGTACAATCATCTCATCCTACTGACTTCATGATTGCCACATCATCCTATTCTCCATCATCCACACCATTCTATTCTTTCTGTACTTTCATTTTTCCAGATTTGGATGTATTGAGTGAGTGAGTCTTTGAGATCTCGGCCTCACTTGTGTCTGCACCATGTGAACACTGAGCATGTGAATAAATGATCTCTCCCATATGCTGGTTTGTCTGTTGGGAGATTGATGCCCTCTCAGATCTTCTGGCAGAGCTGCTCACACAAATTCTCCCACATCAGATTAGTGTCAGTGAGCAAGGGTAGAATGGATAAACTCAAATGCTAAAGCTACACCAACTTAATCTACTAGTACAGGTCAGGGAGTGCCTCATTAGTGGATCTGAGGGGAGATAAAGATGAAAAGCAGGCAGGATAGGCTGTCAGTGATAACCTCTTCCCTAAGCACAAGTAAATCCATAAAGAGATATCTGTCCACAGCCCATGACAGGATTGGGAATAAATTATGGCAGGCTTAAATAATTAGTAACACACAGCACTAGTGCTCAAACAAAGTAGGCAGCTGTAACTGTATCTGCAATATTTAATTTGAATCCATCTTCATATTTAAAAGGAAATGTTTTGCCAAATACCCTGTTAAGGAATACAATTTGACATTGTCCCAGTTAAAATCCACATAGATATATGATATTCTACCTCAGGTACTCAGTAAATCCTACAGGGACTACTATAAATAGCTCAGTTCCAGATAAAGGACCCCTGTAAGGCACTAGAAACAATGCTCCATCACTCTACTACATATAAACTCCATGTAAAATGTCAAAAAGTGGATGCTCTAAAGCACCACAAAGCACCACCTAGAGCAGAGGTTCCTCTGCCTCACAGAATGGACTGTACCAGGAAAATGTCCTTGTTAGGATGAATAGCAAACACACACATACACTCTCTGGTCTCCAAAACAAACGTGTATGTGGTTAAAGTCTCTTTGTACTCACACAAGCATATTCATCTTGCCATTTTCTCTACAAACACAGTTCAGAGATTTCTCACAGGCTCCTTGGGCTTATAACATATGCACATGTACACAAAGAATGATTTTCAAAAACTGAATGAAAATGTCTGAGTACACTGATACACAAGAAGGCTGCTAAATAGCCTGTGGATATATCTACAAAGAGGAAATACACACAAACTGCATTTGCAGACATCCATAACAGTATGTGCAAGCACATCCCAGAGGGACTTTCTTTTACAATTAATATGGGAAGAACTCACTGTTGGAAATACAGTTAACTTCTCCCCTTTGTTTGAAAGTTTATTCCTACAATAGCTGGGGAAAAGAGATGAACCTGGTAACCTCTACATCCTTTTCCAGCAGATGCTGAGGCAAGACTGGCTCCTGGAACTGAAAGCACATGTGCACAGCACTTGGAGCCAGCACTTGGCCTTGTGCTTGCCTGCACAGACTGGGAGCACACATCAAGGGTGCATGGGGTGGCAGACACAAAATGATGTGCCTTCTGCAATGATATCTGCACCTCAAGCCACAGAACTGAAAAAAGCTTCTCAGTAGCAGTTATCTTTGAAAATGAGTACGTGCAAGGCATCTTGTTACCACCAGTCATGCCTAAGATTAATAGTGCAGCACTGAGCTGTTCTCCCTGAACACTTTTCTAATGAGTCTAGTACTTCTAGGTAGGGTAAAGTTCTCATTAGGTCTCAGGGATCTTCACAGGCAAAACTTCCTCAAAGATATTGCTTCAAGGTCTGGGCTTTTTCTCCTCTCTAACTTCGGCGCACTTTGTGTTTGTTTTAGTGCATGTGTAGCAGCTGTTACCATGGCAGCACTGCACAGAGGGCAGCAGCCTGGCAAAACTTCCCAGGGCCTTTCCAGCGGCTGGAATTAAACCTGCCCTCTTGGTTTGTACAGAGGAAAATCTTGTGCTTTGGATTTCTCTGCTTTTAGGAGACAAAGAGGACCCAGCAGAGCAGACTGCTTTTAGCTGTTTATTTTTAGCATTGTAGTGATACCAGAAACATGGAAGTAAACAGGAGGTTGTCAGGCTGTTGTAAATAGCACAAGATTAAACCCATGACTTGGAGGAATTCACAGTCTAGGGCAGTTTATTAAGGAGATATTTAACGGTAATTTTTAGGATACTTGATTTCAAGTGTTTATGGAAATTATTATTGTATCTTAATGACCACATTTCAACATTTTCTCATTTCATGCCTGAGATCAGGGCAGACCCCGACGTCTGTGTGGGTGCCACTGCCCTCTCCTGGGCACAGCCCGCCAGGCCGGCAGCTGCTTCCAACTCCTGGCTGTGCAGTGAGATAATGGAATATGTGGTGCGTGTATTTTTAGAAACTAGAGAGGTAAATTCTGTCCTCTGTTCTAAATATAAAACTGATCCTGCATGCCCACCATCAGCTTTTTTAAATCTTCACCCTTGACCAATTGTAATCCAACTGCAGGGCCCAAAGTAGATCCCAGAAGGAAGCTGGTACTTGCAGAGCAGGGTGTCCTGGAGGAAGGAGCCACACTGATCCCCAGTTTTGATGGGAACACAGAGTTCAGCTACGTGCAATTACTAACTGGGAGGAGAGCAGCATCCCAGCAGCAACAGTAATCTCTTCCTTTACACAACTCCATGTAATGATGCAAAAAAGTTAAAATCTTGGTTTAACTGCAAGTAACAACATCTCTGTTGGTAGACCTGCCTAAAGGCTTCTAGCTACAATGCCCAGAGCTATAGACAAACGCTACAAACCTCTGCAAACTGTTTTTCAGACATCAATAAATACACCATGAGCTGGAAAGGGAGAGTGTAACAATAATAAAAATCTGTACCTATGCAGGGCATGGATATACCCCTGCTCCCTCTGAAGTCAGTCACTGCTCTGCTCTTGACTCTTTAGGGAGTCAAGGCTGACATCTCTGGCATGAGGGTTGCAAACAGTTTAAATCTGGATAGCAATACAGGAAGACAAAAAGAATGCCTGCTATCCAGCCTCAGACCCAGCAGTTAGTAACAAGACAGGACATTCATATTTTGCATTTTAAAAGTATAGGAAAAAAAAAATCTCAGAATCACAGAATCCTTGGGGTTGGAGGGGACCTCTGGAGATCATCCAGTCCTACCCCCCCTGCCAAGGCAGGGTTACCTGGACCAGGTGACATAGGAATGTGTCCAGGTGGGTTTTGAACTATGGACAGGGAGACTCAATGAACTCCCTAGGCAGCCTACTCCAGTGCTCTGCCACCCTCAACATGAAGTTACTCCTTGTGCTGAGGTGAAGTTTTAGTTTAAGAGCCTTGCTCCTCATCCTGTCACTGGGCACAGGACAAAGGGCCTGGAACTATTCTCTTGGCACCACCCTTGAAGATATTTGAATGTATGGATGAGATCTCCTCTCAGTCTACTTTTCTCTAGACTAAACAGGCCCTGCTCTCGCAGGCTCTCCTCCTATGAGGGATGCTCCAGACCTCATATGATCTCTGTGGCCTCCTTGTCTCCTTGTCTCTCTTGTGCTGAGGAGCCCAGAACTGGGCACAGCATTCCAGATGTGGCCTCACCAGAGATGAACAGAGTGGGAGGAACACCTCCCTTGACTTGCTGGCCACACTCTTCCTGATGCACCCAAGATCCCACTGGCCCTCCTGGTCCCCAGGACCCACTACTGGCTCATGGTCACCTTGTCATCTACCAACAGTTCTAGTCCCTCTCTGCAGAGCTACTCCTTAGCAGGTCAGCCCCCAACCTGTGCTGCTGCTTGGGGTTACTCTTCCCCAGGTGCAGGACCCTACTCTTTGTATCATCAGCAAACTTGCTGCAAATCCCAAACAGAATGAAAGTCACATGAGTGTCATCATCTCCATGCTCTCCTTACATCTCTTTACTCTCCCCTCTTGGTTTTCCCAGTCAGGGAAATTATGAGAATGGTTCTCCTGAGCAGAACCAGAAACATTTCTGTTCTCAGGAAAATTAGGCTCAATTTTGTTAATATTCACTAATTCACAAACTAGTATTTGCTAATGTGTGGAAGGGTAAATGAAGGATTCTTCTAATGAACTGAAATATATTTTCTCACAAATTTGATGTGTAAACATGGCCCTAAGAGATCACAAATCAAGGAGCAATGGAAGAGTAGCACAAAAAAGAATATGTATTAACAAAGTTCTATACAGCCCTATAAGAAAACAGACAGAATTACCAAATACAGAATGTTTTAACCTCTACTCTGTGTGGCTGTCTGAAAAGAGAAAATAAAACCACATTGACTATACTGAACCTCACTTCCAGTTCCCACATGATTGCATACTTACTGGGCTGCTATCTTAATGTATTTCTTTAACAGCTGAACACGCTTGCTGAGTTGAGAGCAAAGACAAATCTCGGTGACCACCCAGAACTGAATTTCATTGAATCTTCTTAAAAACAAGTCCAGATTTGCTGTGGTCTTTTTAAAATTGTGCCTTCCAAAAGTGTGATAAATCAATTCCAGCTAGGAAAGAGAAAACAGTTTGGAATTCTTTTTGAAGTTGTGTTTCTTCAAGGAAAGAGACTAAGACTGACCAGGTAAGTATCCAGCCTGAATTTGCTCTGCAGTTGAGTTTACATTTATAGCAGCACAGATGACAAGGACTCAGGTTACAAATCCAGTATACAATAGCTGAGGCATAGTAAAAGTGTCACTACAGATTATATATAAACAGCTTAATACCTTAAAACAAACAAAAGTAATTCAACAAGCAGCACATATCCAGAAGTCGTCTAACTTTATTTTTCTATTTTGCCTATAAAATTAAGAATGTGTTATACTTTCAAAACTTGTAGGTGGCTTTATTGCAGAATTTTTGAAAATCAAGTTTAGAGAAGGTTTTGGAAATAATGCTCAAAGCTACAATGTGCAGTTAAAACACTTTTTAATAGATTCTAACCTGCTGAATAGATAGATCCTCATACCTCATGCACACAGTTGAAGAGCTCCCAGTCATAAATTGTCATCTGATGTGCTAAGTCTTTGGAACTCATCAGTTCAAATGTTCCTACTGTACCAGTAGATGGTCCTTCTTGTTCTGGCAATGGTGCCTACAAACAAGAAAATATTATAAATATAATTTAGACATATTGTTGGCGTTTTCATTCTATTATATTACTAACTTTTTTTTTTTCAGTGTGACCACTTTCCTAATCAAGTTTGTAGTAGTAAAACTGAAATTTGCTTTTAAACACAGGTATTGGGTAATGAGCAAAACCAGTATCCAGTATGCACAGGATAGTCAGGAAAAGCTCTTCAGAGACACTGTAAGAAAATAAACCAGACTGTTCTCAGTGTGTTATTTTTAACATTGTTCTAAAATTTGAATCTATAATACACGTTGTGCTAACTAAAGCATTTGTGTTTGTTTAGGAGCATAGGTCTTTCCAAAAAACTTTTATGTTTCCTTTTTCACATGCACAAACAACTAGGCCACCAAGGACAAGCCAAATACTTTTACATATTCCTGATTCTAATGATGAGAATTGCTACATCTAGCATGCTTCAGAAATCTGCAGTGATTGCAAGATCTGCTGATCACTTATAAAATAAACCTCATACTTTCTCTTTGACAGTACACAAATTTGATGCACAATTTGTGATTGCAAAGTCCTGGCTAGGCTGTTTAAAATGATATAAACACAGTCTTATGTGAAAGAACCAAGTACAAACCATTTCTGAAAGGCACTTCCATGCCACCCAGCCAATGAGACGTGATCTATGATTCTGCACACAGGTGAAGTGTTAAACAGAGATTTAAAACACGGCTTGAGATAAGTCAGATGTGAAGCAGTCTGTGGTACATATCAGGGTGAAGTGTTTGAGCAGCACTGCTAAGACACTGCCAACCAGCCCCGGCACAGGGAGGGTGAAACACCGGCAGAGGCGCCGGGAAGGCGCGGGCCAGCGGCGCTGCTCCGGGAGAGGGCGGCAGAGCTCACACACGAGCATCCCGACCCGGAGCTCACCCCTTGGTCACACACGGGGTGATGGAGCACGAACTGACAACAGGCTGCTTCCCCAGCACAAACTCACTGGAGCCTGCCAGAATGACAGACCTTATTTAGATGCTGCAATATAAGAAATGAGCCTACTAAATGAATCCTGTTTTATATAAGAGCAAGGTACTAGCAAAAGAAATCTCTGACTGGATTAATACATCAAAACACTTTCTCAGTAGCACATAGTGTCTAGGGGTTTTACTGCTGTATGCATTCTTGCTTTGTACTCTAGGGAAAACTTTCCTTTCAATTATCATCGTCATACAAACCAACTAAAAAAACTTAACTAAATCACAAACATTATCACCTTAAAAGTTTCATCTATAATTTAAAAAAACAGTACAGAAGTATTCTCTAAAAAATCCAGAGCAGCCATTAATATTACAAAAAGCTGCAGATTGCTTTGAATTGGGATTTGCACAAACAGAAAATTTCTTTAGTTTATGACAACATATGAAATAAAAGTACAGCAGCTTTGTGTAGAAAATTCTAACTTGTGGAAATCTGTGGAAAGAGAACTGCCTACAGATTGAAAGATGTCTTTTTTCCCCCCATTTGGAGATGAACACAACATAGCTGTTACCATAACAAACACATATTTTCCTATGCTAGGAAAGAAGCACTTAGATGCAAACTCACAGCATATTTGAAAACTCATCTACCCAGAACAATTTTCACATGGGAATTGCCAAATGTAATGTGCATAAATGTTCATGAACAGGAAGAAGCCAGAAACTGGAATGTGAAAGGATTAAACTGGGAGGCAGCTAAGGCTGTAACATTTTTTGATTTGTTTATACCTCTTCGAAAAAATGCAGCTGATAAGGGGTTGTAATTTGCTATGCAATGCTGAGGACCATTTTTAAGGTGCTGAATTTACTTCTGTAATTCTTACTGAATTCAGTCTAGTTGATGAAAAGTAGCACATTGCAGCCCTACATCTTAGAGCTCCCTGCAGCACTTTGAGTACTTGATGCATGGTAAATAGCACAGGAAAAAGGTACAAAAAGCCAAGACAATTTGCTGCAAAAACTATGTGTACATAGACAATGCAGAGCCATAAATAAGTACCCAGCACAGTTTTACTGATGCAACACCCCTGCTTTACAGTAGCATGCCCCATGAGGGTATCTACTTGGCAGGATTAATTAACCTTAAGGGAACACCAGAATTTAATAAGCTGAACAAGAGGTATCTCTGCATGGAACTACATATGCTGGATGTGCATTCCCTGGTTACTAAATTGAAAGAGCAGCAAAGAATAGATTTTACCATATCCATAAAAGAAATCAGGCATACATACTAAGTGGCTTGTTAAAAGCATACAGGAGGCTGAAACAAGGCTAGGAGTAATAGAGTTCATGCTGACATGACTTGGCAATGACATTTGTTTTTAATGAAATAAAAGGAACAAAAAGTACAGTCAAATCAAACTCTATAAAAGCAGACCCCATGGAGTTTGCAAGAATGACTGTATAAACTGTAAGTACTTATGAGCAATTCCACCTAAGAAAAAAACAGACTTTCTACCATGAATATTTTCTGTGCTTCTACTTAGAATTATCTCAGATTTTGACACAGTATTTTGTGGGGATGAGAAATAAAACAAAATTAAGGAATTTACTGCTGGAATCAAATCTCCAGAATGCTTTAATTGATAACATTTTTCTTAGAAAATATATCTCTATGACTTTGAGGAGATAATTGTGTAATGAAGAATTACTGCATGTCTTGGTAACAATACTCAGCTCTTCCTAAATGCTCAGTGTGACAGGGAGAGTACTGGAACCAAGTTCTGTTATGTGGATCAGATGGATGGATTTCTGGTCTACTTTAGGGAATTAGAACATCAGCTTGTTTTATTTTCAGGGCTCACCCTACTGCAGTGTGACAAGCCCTTTATTGTGAATGCTTCTACTAGCTTTTATGTGAAGTGTGGAAATGCAAAGAGGGCCAGGTGTCCAAATAAGCCAAAGCCCTGATGTTCCTGAGCACTGCACACTTACATACCAGAGCATCGAACTGATCCCGAGGGCAGGCAAACAGCCGGCCATTAACGCTCAGAGTGGTGAACACCGAAACATCGTGAGGCTTGAGCACAACCTTTTCTGTAAAAATGAAACAAATTATTACTTATTACAATTACAGCAGGATTGATCTACCAGCTGCACACATCACACTTCTGGGAACAAATTTTGCCCAGTAATTCAAGTATTCAGGATACAGAATAGAAGACAACAAGATCCTCTTTACTGAAGAAATGTGGTAAGGTCAGCCCAAACCCGTCTCCTACAGAACCAGAATCCCAGTCCCAAACTGCACAGACAAGTCAAGAAGCCTGTGCTGCTATCACTAGACACTACCTGCAAAAATTAAGCCTCATTAGGGAGTCCAGTCATTTGTTGCTGAGCTGCAAGCATTTAGATAGATGTTCTTAAAAGAAATTGCTCTGGAAGGCAGTAACTGCTCAAGGAAGTGATGGCAATGAATTACAACATTTCTAAAGAGCATCACATCACAGGTAAAGAAAAGATAATAAAGTAAATTACAAAACAGTCTCTTCCAGAAGATGTTGGTGGTCAGCAAATCTGACAAAAAATTGCTTCAACTGCAAAAAGTAAAGCCGCCTGGTGTCAGTTCTCAGGAAGTGAGCCATTTTTGGCAGGCTCCACTGTTTGCAAAAATGCCTTCCAACACAGCTCCCTGACCCTCTGCAAACACTAGGTCTGTGTGTTTGGCACTAAGTTGCTCTTCAATGGTTTTCATGGACAGAGCAGCCAAAATGGTAGAGACCACTGCCAGAATGTTGGCCCTGTAGTGTTTTCCGACATTGCTGATTCCCGAGTTTAGTATGGATACCTCCTATTTCTGTTGCTAAAAAACTCTTACAACAGCAAAGAAAAATCAGGGTAGCCGTGCTCTGTAACATGCAGATACACAAGATTCTCCACTGGTCCTGTCTTCCCTGTGAGCTGCAGTCTGTGCCGGCAGTAGAGGAAGGACTTGCCTCCCATTAGGACTTGTGTAAGAGCTGAACATGTACACGGGTATAAAACCTTGACTGAATTTTGGGGTCTTTCAATCCCTCCAAAAATTCTGCTCCAGCTGAACTGAGGAGTGTTTAAGATGATGCAGGTACAGTACCTCCTCCTGAACTCATCTTTACTATGATGAGGCCTTCTCCAGAGCCCAGCTTGTCTGCTACTGCACTGATCACTTCCTTCACAGAAGAAGACACTGGCACACGGATAGTGGTGTAGGTTTGGTCTATGCAGTACACCTTGAACAGAACTAAAGAAAAAAACATTGCACAGTTTATTCCACGTGTAAAAACCACTCATTTACCATACAAATTACTCTCACTTCAGTAACCACTCCTCACAAAATGAAACAAAGAAACAATAAATCACTACACAGCCCCCCCCCGTCCTCAGATGCTCTACAATTTCTACTACAGAAATCTCTGATTTCCCAGAGTTTTGGATTTTGGATTTTCAGTGTTCAGGACAGTGCCTGTCCTGTGAATGAGAAAGGTGCAGCCATATGAACTGAGCAGTTACTGCTGTCTGGACAGACACAAGAGATAGTATTTCCCTGGCAGCAGGAACTGTTTCTCTCTTTGTAGGCCTAGAAACACCACTATGGACAACAGAAGCTGCATGACTGGCAGGATGTCTGCTGTTCATATATAGTTAGTTCCAGCTTTAACATAGTTCTTCTAATGGTCTGATTTCTGCCACCAGCTTTCTCAGCTACATGACCTTGAATTTTGTTGCCTTGTTTTTACTGCTGCTCATTAGCAAGAGCTATCCTTTCATATCAAACATGTTGAAGAAGTAGCTGTTTTAGGTGAAGTTCCACAAAACAACCATTAAGAGTACCTTATCAGTAATCTGAAAATTACATTCTGATACAGTGATGTAAATTCTACCTTAATCTCTTCAGAGAATCAAACAACACCAATAGGGCAAACCAGCAGATTTTGGTTTTTAGGCTCGATTCTAGATCCACGGTCCATGGCGTGATTATCTGCTCCACTCCTACCTTGCAAAGAACAGCTGTACATGTTAGCTCATAGGGGAGGCAGAGGCTCAAACATGACCTTCAGCTTCCACTCTTTATTGCACTGCCATTCCCTGCAGTAGTATCTTATTGGTTCTTCTCTGTTTTGTTCATTCCTTATTTTAAAGGTTTTTACATCTTTCTCCAAGGAAGCAGTGTTGGATGGCACAGGTAACTAAGGGAAAAGACCAGGAGCACCTCAAACCAACAACAGAGAATAGTGGGCTAGCAAAAGCAAAGGCCAAGCTCTAAAATTCTAGATAGGTACTTTCATTTATTTTTAAACCTTTTTTTGAGACAAACAAATTTTTATAGATGCCAGTGACTCAAGAAAACTTAGCAGAGAAGAAACTCACCCTCATCACTGCCCCTGATAGGCTGGCGTTTCTGTGCTCTGTCATCACTTGTGTTGAACAGCTGCAGAAGAACTTTGTGCTGAAAATGAATCGTTCAGATTCACAGTAGTGCAAGAATAAACATGTGGTACACAGGAGCTACAGTACATCTCTTATCAATAGCAGGAAAAAGAGTAGCAATGCAAAATTTGACAATGTTAAAAGCTATCTCTCAATGTGGTTTTTAATATGTCCATGATTACTAAAGAGAAGATGCTTATGAATTTGCTGTGCTTAAGATTTTACTTGAGAAAATTAACAAATACATTTTCTTACCTTCTTTTGTGGTGCTTTAGGTTCTTCAGAACTATAAAAAGGTAAAGCATAGAATATACAATGAAATATTGCCTGGAAGATTTTGTGTACAAAATCACTTATAGAACATGGACCACTTGTCAAACTAGCATATAAATATAATCTTAGTTATTTATGAAAGGACTAGATTATACCACAGTTAATCTATGACCAAGGTAAAAAAAATATTACGCAAAGTTCATGTAAGCATGAAATAAGCTTCTGTCAATCTCTCAGTAAGGTTATGGTGTTTGCAAGAATGATGTGGAAAAGAGGGCCATATAAATTCATTCAAATAAGCCTGCATGCAAACTTTCAATTTCATATAACTGAGTGTCATTCACAAAGTGGCTTTTTAATAGATATAACCAATAAATTTTCTTCATCAATTTACTGAGAAAAAGGTCAGGGGAAGGAAAGAAGCAAAAACTATGCTTACATTTGCTTTACAATTTTCTCTAGCTCTGGAAGTTGCTCCTTTAGTGCTGCAATCATTCTGGTATCATCTGATACAGATACATAAAATTCCTGTAAATGACACAGAATAGTCTTTAAATAACTATAGGGGTAAATGAGCAGTACTCAGGAGAGAGGATTATGAGATGACATCTGATAGCTTAATGATTATAAAGAATGATAATCTGCATAGAGGAACACATGCTGGGCCCAACCCTCTATTACTTCTACTTGTTTATCTCCAGCTGATTTAAAGCAAGAGTTATACATGCAGAAGGGAAGCCTGATGAGGCTCCTTAGCTCACTCTGTAACCACCGGCTGCTTGTGTAAAACCTGCATTTTCACATTGTCAAGGAAAAGGACTAAAAAATCCACAAATAATCCAGCATGATAGGTTTTTTTATTCATTGCTGTTGTAGTCTTTAGGGCTTGATTGGCTCCTGAGTCACTGACTCTAATCCATTAAAGTATTACCCACTTTTAAACCTCCTCCATCCTCTTCCTATTACAGCTGCATAAAACTGTCCCCAAGAAGGATCTCTGTGCCTGCAATTAGTGATTGCTCTTTAAGTTCAGGACTAATGGAAGTCTATGTCATCTCCAAAGCTTGAAAAACTTTCCCATGTGGGTTTGTGGGGTGTCTACCACTCCTAAAGACCCTCTCTATTTGAATCCCTCTGCTAAATCTTAGATTCAGTTTTAAGCTCTTTAGGACAAGAACTTTCATTCAGCCAGTAACATATGGCATTCTGTTACATAAACACCATATATAATAAGAATGGCAATCCCAATCATTTAACATGGCATTGGCAGTGCATTCTTATCTTAGAAATCCAAGGATATGGCAGATACCACAAAGAATTTACAAGGGTTCTGAAGACAAATATCTTAAGTTCCAATAGCTGCAGCACAGCTTTCATTCAAATGAAAAGGACTTTTGGTTCTGTAGAGTGGCAGCCCTCCAGCTCCTTCCTGGCACACCTCAGGCAGGCATAAACAGCCCTCCAGTTCAGTCTGTAGGGCCCCTGAACCATTCAGAAGAAAATAGTAGAAAAAGCAAATTCAGCTACTGCTATAACACAAGCTACCCGTACAATGCTATGAAAGGGATCTGCAACACTATTTTCAGAGTTCCAGAGGCAGGCAATGGTTCAAACACTGTTGTGGTGCCTTCACTGTCTGCAGCCAAACCTGACAAAACATCATAAACTGAAATAAACTTTGCACCTTGAAATGATCTCTCTCATTTCAGTGATACAATGATTCCTTTATACCTCCAAAAAGGCCATTGCTGCTTCATCTTCTTGCAGTAAATCTCCATATAAAGCAGCCCACTGCAGAACCAGCCGAATGACTCGCCGTTTGTTGTTGAGGGCATAATCCATCTTCTCCTGCTCTGTACCCTGAGAAGGCTGGGCATGATAGGTGCCCCAGTGTCAAGGAAAACATTCAGTGATTGAAAATATCAAGCCCAGTATGAATTCACGAGCACTGACTTCCAACAAACCACTTTCAGGATGCTCAAACATAACTTTCCAAAATACACTGCTAAATTCTGACATCCACTAGCATAAGAATTTGCAAACTTTTCATGTTCATACTAAAAAGTAAAATGAAAGTGAATTTTCTGAAGAGCGCAGGAAGGATCACAGTTTCACCAGAGAGATGGTTGCTCTAGGAGAAAAGAAGAGAAATGACACTTGGAACAACAAAGAGGATTAATCACGGAGACTGAAGAAGGATATTTCTCCTTGTTCCTTTGGAAACACTTGAAGAAAAAGAAAAATGTCACTTTGTGGTCATTAACAATTCCAATTTTCCATTGGTTAGGAAGACCACCAGAATGAACCACCAGTGCTATTCCTTTTGTTTTTACAAGGTATTGCAACTCAAAATGAACTCAGTCCCATTAAGGGAGGGGGACTTTGACATTTACAGCCTAAACTGACTATAGAAACACAGGGTAAAATAATAAATTTTGTAGTAGCCTCATTGTCATGAGGAAATCAGACATTTTCACTATGTCAAATAAAGTGTATTTCAAACACAATACTTTGTGAAAGTTATTTTGTGATGAACAATATGAAAAAATGGGAAACATTTCTATGACCTTTTTAAAGACAAAGTGTCAACATTACAAAACTACACAAATAGCTAAAAGGCCAAAAGTAACATTTAGTAAAAGGAAAAAAACCAAGAAAAAAAGTAAAAGCACAATGGGCAATAAATTGAGATAATTCGAGTCTTTAACCTGTGTGAAAATGAAGTATCTCCAGAAGAAACAGGATATGACAATTTGTGTGTCTATTTCTCACTGAAAAAAGGTTAACAATATATATTTCAACTGTTCAGATAAACTGAGAGCTGAGTGGAAAGTAAGCACCGAATGAGTGCAGTTACACCTTAAACTTTGCTTCCCAGTTACCAGATTTCTGATTCTGGACTGCCAAGAGTAATGCTATTCGCAGTTACATAGTAACATGTAACATTAAAACACTGACACTCTCCCTCACAGCCACGTCCAGCATCCTTGCATCCTTCCAAGATGAACTTTCAGTTGCTGTACCAAAATATTTTAAAATACTAATTAGAAAATAAAAATGTTAATGAGGAATACAAATTATATAAGGTATTTATTCTAAGCTTCTAATTTAGAAAAAAAAATCTCTAACAATACTATTAATAAAATGCAATGGGGAAAAGTACCTATTAAATCACACTTTGAAACGATCCTGCGGCCCAAAGCCCTAGGGTGCTCATTTGACTGACAAACTTTCAGAAATCTGCATTTTAATTTTATTTGGAAAGGTTTAAAATTAGCAGAGAACTAAACATGACAGTACAATTAAGGCAGAAAGGCAGAAGGTCATAAGAAGTAAATAATTCATTCTAAGTTATGTGCTCCAATATCTTAGGGAGTAAGTTTAATATTCTACAGAGTCATTTTTCTCATGCCATATTTACCTTTCAAACACTATAATTATTTAATGTATTTTTACTTTCTTATTAACTGACTCACCACAGGCACTGGTAATTTTTCTGTATTTTTACTGCTCATTTACATTGATTTATCTTTTATGAACATTATCACAGGGAAATTCAATGAAAGGTTCTCACATTTTTATGTGATCTTCAGGATGCAGCTTCACTACAGACTGCAATCAGAAATAAACTGTGATGTACACTTGCAACAAGTGTCAGATAATTGCCAAATATTTATCAACACCAATATGGTTAGAGCTCAATATATACATATATTTCTAATTTTCCCTAGCATATGCTAAGAAATTGAAGCAATTCTGAAGGCTGTTCTTCCCTGTATAGGAAGACCCAGCTATAGCAGGAGCTGTGCAAGATCATTGCTACAACAGAATGCAAAATTTTTGGTGGCACGATGGTAAAGGAGAAACGTGCTGAAGAACTATCATCTACAGAGAGCAAAAAAGGAGTTTATTCTTTCCAAGTATTTGGACAGTGGTACTTTAAAGGTGCACTCTTGCACACATGATTACACACAGGCACTAACCCAAGGTCACTTTTGGAGTTGCTGCTCTATTTCAGGTTTTCTTTCAGGCCTTGTCCTGCCTCCATCTGACAAACTGTAGCTCTGAGAGTTTGTCCATTTCTATGCTGTGAAGAAGAGGGGAAAAGGGGGCCTTGGTCCAACACACAGGACTTAGATCTGATCCAGGATAGTAGAGCATGCTTTGCTTCCCTATAAAACAAAATTTGTTTTTTTTTTTTCATATTGCAGGATCTATTCTATAATGACTGAAAAAGCCTTGGTGTGCAGAAGGACAGGACAGAATAGGCATGGAATCCACAGCAAGCAATAATGTTACTTGGACAAAATCGTGCATCTGTCCATTCTGTTCAGGATTAAAATAACTTACAAATGACTGCTGTAAAAGAAGTATAATAATTTATACTCTGTACTATGCTTGAAAGCACTTCAGTGGTCAAGCTCTACTCATACTTGCATGCTGCCAGCTAAAATAGTATCCTAAGTGGGTGTAGGAAAATAGACTTGTTTTGATTCAAAATTGGGAGCTGAAGTAAAAAGTCACCGACTGAATCAACTTTTCTTCTTTTTCTGTTTTAATTTCCTCATTGAGCATAACTAATCTCTCCTTAGTCTCACAGCACTGGCGAACACTTTTGTAGCATGATTTTGCTCCAAAAAGATGAGCTTTGTTAGGAACCTTTCAACTCTAACAATAAATTTCAATGGTACAATCAACAAAGCACAGTTAGCTTTTCCATATTCAGAATGAACCAAATAAATAATAATTCAGCTCCAGGAAAGCTAACACTAAAGCAGTAGGATACCAGTTACTTCCAGCTCCTCTCTGAAAAGAATTAACAAGATGCTTGCCATGACCCACTGAAGACCATGGTCTTAGCATCCTCTCCAGAACAGATTTCATCACAAGTATTTATCCTTAAGTGCGATTATCCTTAACTTTGATTACCATAAAAGCTTTTCCCCTCTAAAGAATGAGGTAATTTTACTTATGGGTCTGATTTTCCCAGTTGTTGGATAGAGGTATTCAATTATAACTGTGGAAAGAGAAGCCTGAATCTCAAATGGACTGACAGAATATTACGAGCTAAGTGAATCAGGACAAAAAACCCCAAACATTAAAAGTGTTGCCCTTTCTTCCCCCCTGAATGCTGTCAGCAACAGCATTTCATAATACTTTTGATATCCAAAACAATGTGATTTTGGAAATGTGTTTGTTTCAGGTGTGCGAACAATCTTCTGCAGACCAGTTTCATGGGTCCAAAGGTTTTCAAAACAATTACTCTCCTCGCTAGGAGTAACACAAATGGATTCTCAAGCTTTCCAGACAAGGACACAATGCTCTATTTTGTGGTTTCAGGAGGTGAGCTTTCCCAGATGTCACTCGCCCCACTGAGCTTGAAGGAAACCACTTTCACACCATTGCGATTCAAAACAAATAAATAGGGAGCTGAAGTTATTATACCCCTGTCAAAATTCTATAAAACAGAAAACATTATATGTTTATTTAATGTTCCCAGTCACTTGATAGCTTCAAGTCACTGTGCACAAGGAAAACTCTCTAGGTCCAACAGCTCCTCAAACTAAACAATCTGCCAGTAAGTGACAGATGGACATTTCACAGACTCCTGTGAAACATGCAGAGAGGATGAGAATCATCCCCAGCTCTCAATGCTCCCCACTATTAAGATTTCATCTCCTAGTATTCACATCCAATTGAAATTTCTTACAGTTTGTTTGCATATGCTATAGACTATTATTACAGATTATTACTACTTTTTCATAACAATTATGACAGTGCCTAGGAACTACTTACCCACTGCAAGTTCAGGCAGCCTCTTGCTAGAGGCAGTTCACAGTTTGCAATCTGTTCAGTGGACCACTGAAATCACTAAGCCATAACCATCCCAGTTAAAATGTAGATGCTGTAGTTCAGCAAAATCCAAAAAGACAGGGAGGATACAGGAAGAGTAACCCAAATTTTTATGTAAGTTCACATGTTTGGTGGAGGGACAGTACATTTATTTCCCTTGGAACAGCAATCAGCACAGGAAATAGAGAGTTTTCATGGTCTGTACTGTATCTCATCATGGGTAATACACTATCCATTTCAGAGTTGTTGAGCTATGCACAGCTGCTGGTCAGACACTGAGAATCTACTCACAAGGCACAGCCTCCATGGGACAAGATGTACTTCCTGACAGAGGGAATCTTCACTTTCATCACTGACAGGTATAATGGCTAAAACAACTTTTCTCTTAAAAAAGGATATTGTGCCATCAAGGCTGGGCAGAGCTGACTATTTGGCATAAAAACACAGTGCATCATAATAAAATCATTTAAAACAGAATCTGTGAAAAAAAGAGAAATAATATAGTCAATTAAACCTCTGCAAACAGCTAGGGGATTGTCAAGGATGAGATTTCTTTCACCTGAATGATCTTATTAGCCCTCTGCAGATAATAAAGTGGTCTTTTTTCACTTTCTTTGTAGGCATTAGATACAAAAAAGGGTAAGGAACAAATATGAGCTAAAATATTAATCTTTTAGTCTTGTCTGCATGAATTTTATTGCATTAATTTTATTGTTAACAGGTATTTGTCCGGGATCAAAGAGAAATCTGGGACAGCAAAAAGCACCACATCTGTGCTGAAGTGAAATATTTGGGTATATTTCTCTGCAAGTGTGGAGTTCTATGCAAGGAAGAATTTGGCCTTTCACACCTGGGTACCTAAAAAGAGCTGTAACATTTGGCTTTAGGAGTTACAATACCAGGCAGCACACTTAGCATATCCCACACAGGAAAAGGCAAATAATTTCATTCTTTGCTGATTTCCTAGCACTGAGTAGAAGCCTAAAAGAGGTAAATGGACAGTCAAATTTCTGGGTTTATTTTGATTCAAAGGTATCACAGCTGCTACATTTACATTAAAATGTATATGAACAATATGACTGACATTTCTCTGGCAAAACCCATCACAGTATTTTTTCTGCTAAAATGACCTGTGGTAGTGCTGGTGCAAATCCCAGTTTGCCTAAACTTTGTATTTGTTACAACGAGAAGGATTTATAAAGCCTGGCTGCAGAGGCCAGAATGAGTTTGGCAGGCTTATATGGAATCACTGAGAAACAGTGAACACAATACCCCAGGGTATTATTTCTACAGTGCAACTTCTGAGATAACAGAAACATTTACAAACATTGTAAGGAATGGCAGAAGAAATACGAACACAACTGTGCAATATAATATTACGTCATTGCTTCCACCTCCCATATGAAAGCATCTCTCAGTTGACAAAATTCACCTCTGGAAGGGCAGCACTTTTTCAATGTAAGACCCAGAGCAAATTGGTTTTTAAATACTCTTAAATTAAAGGAATGCATAAACAAAAAATTCCGTTTTCCAGCATTCTGTGATCCTATATCCTAAAACTAATTTACGAATTGTGACACATTATATTGTATTTGGATATAGGTACAATCTTGTCACTAGATGTTTTGACAAAAAGTTTTAAAATATTTTAAAAATAATTTGTTTTGAAAAATATATAATGCGTGCATACTGCAGATGGCAAACTTGTGATTATATGGCTGCAAGCATGAAGGAGAATACTCTGCTTGCAATTCTAGTAAACAGGTATCTATGAAAAGGATCCCTTTTATTTCTGTCTTTAAAGTAATGGAAACATATACTTTAAAAGGATTTCTGTAATTTTTCACTAATTCCACCATTTATGCACCACTATAGATGTTTCTCCAATACCGTGAGGTCAATCACAGATTAACTGGATTTAAGAACACTTTTGAATATGTACTTAGCAGACATCTATAGTGCAAAAAGAACTTGCAAAAGCAATGTTACGTAGTTTAATATGTAGGTCTGTGCATTACTTTATGAGAATTATGAGGATTTTTTGTGTCTGATTCTTCAAAAATTAAAGTACTTACTAAATTGTAAGTCTGCAAATATCTATATCCCTAGATGTAAATTCTCTGTTCTCTTTACACTAATGAAAAGCAGCCCACTAAGTGTAGATGCAGCAACCTGCATTCTTGGGACAGAGTTCATGCTGTGCCAAGTTCTCCATTGAGTAACAATTCTTTTCCCCCTGCATATAGGAAAATATCACAAACACAAAATTTAAACTGTGATATTTTAAATGTGATGTGAAGATTTGGGAATACTTATATTAGCACAATGTAATGTCTGGAGGTATCAAGGTATTTCACAGTGACCTCCAGAACAAGGGGTACCATTTCTCATGGGGTGCTCTGTCTAGGCCTTATGGTTGTGCCTAATTAAAGTCATAAGTGCTGGTCTGGCACCTTGGAGGATTCTGCTGTTCTACTATGACCTTAAAGGACAAACACAATAGAGCAGGCTTGGAAAAGTGGATTCCTATTTTTAATTCTGAATTTCCTTAACTCTCTTGGGGTTGTTTTAGAGCAGCAGACAGTTCTTCTGAGAAAAACCACCACTACAGGGGCTTTTCAAAGCAGTGTTCCCACAGCAACTCCACCTTATAGGGTAATAGTAAAACAGCTTCTGCCATGTAGGTACCTGTTGCTTCATGTAAACTTGCTTCAAGGCGCATAGTTTCTAGAAAGTGCTCTAAAATTTTCTCTGGGGTTCCTGACATCACAATATACCTGAGGGAGAGAAAGGAGCAGTTAGCATCTCACAGCAAAAACAGCTAATCGAGAAATAATTGCGTACCAGCAAGAAGATCAGGACTGCTGTGCTGCTGTGTGCCAAGCTCCTGCTCTGACCAGAATCTCTGTGTGTTTAGGGCAAAACCCCTCACAATCTTTGCTGGCTTCCCCCCGTAAACCTTAACAGTAACGTTCTCCACCCTGCCCAGGGATGAGAGACAGCCCCCTCCCACACAAGCACTTCAGTATAACACCACCACAATCACACCACAATCAGCAGAGCTGCAATGGTCCAAACTCAGAGAAGTACAAGCAAAAATGCTCCTCCACTGAGAATAAGTATCTGAGTAACAACAGCAATTTGCAGTCATAAAAAGGTCTTAACTATGGTCTTAACAGTTTCAGACTCACTATGAGCCTGAAATAAGAACTAATGTGTATCAGTGTCAGAGCAATGAAACAATTTCCTTCAGCATCTCTGACACAGGTTGGTCTGGGAAGGTGGGGGCAGATAATGAAATAGCACACTGTATCCTCAAATTTGTGCAATGCCTTGCATAGCTGAAGTGTTTCAAGTAGATAAACTGAGAATTGTACCACTTCCTGCAATTAGTTTAGTGAGGTGAGAGAACTAGTGCAACAGCCAGGTTTTTCTGCTTCATGCAAAAACACTGGCAAGATTTTAAGTACCCACAGAATATCATATGATATTGGAAAACTTGTCCTGTCATCTTTTTTTTTCTCTTTTCTCATGGATCAGATTTCTTTATATTTCCCTTCATTCTTTCAATCTTTGCTTTTTTTTTGCTTTTTTTTTTCTTTTTGGAATTCAACTGATAAAGTATGAAACTTAAAAAAAATAAAAGAAAAAAAAGAAAGAAAAAAACCCTGAGAAGTGAAGATACTCTGCTCCTGCTGAGAAATAAGTGGTGGAGCTGAGCTCCTGGGAGCTCCTCCTCACTTTGAGCACTGACCGTCACAGTTCTTTTACCTGCCAACCTCTTTGGAAGAACTGTATTGATGTCCCAAGAACACAAACACTTGTTAAGCCAGTGCACATTCTCACAGAGACACTAACCAAGTATCTAAGTGAGTGAAGCAGAGAAATCACAGGTTGCTGTACTCTGAATATGAAAGTGGAAATGAACAGTGAAGTGACTTGCAGGGCTGCTGAATTCATGCTGCATGAGTGTGATCACCCATAAAGAGTTAGATAAGTGATAACTTCAGAGCCAGTCCTCCCAAGTGAAACTGGCACTGAGTGAAAGCACAGCTCAGGGAGCTGGGTAGGAGCTCTGTCTCCTCTGTAGAGAAGGCAGTGGAATCCAAACTGTAACCAAAGGATCTGCTCCCAAAATGAAGATTCTCCCAAGGCCAAGATGAGAAAATTAGCTCTTTCCTGAGAAGAGGTGCCTAATAAGCTCCTCTTTTGAGCAGTCATTTTCAAAAGTACTGAACACTCCACTAACACATTCCAGTAACACTTGATTTCTGGAAATCAAGAAACTGGTAATTTTGGTTTGGTCTCTCAAACATAAATGTAGCCACTTACTCTATTTCCTAAGGGAAAAAACATTGTCCTCAGACCCAGTGAACTGTGAAGATTTTAAACATAAAGACACTGCCAACAAAGAATTAACAAAGAATCCAACTGGTGAAAAGCAGACAGTGAACCTTCAGGGTAACTTCCTCTTTTGGGTAACTTATGTCTATTGGTCATACTTATCAGCAAAAGCTCTCTTGCTGGCACATTTATAGTACCCAAAACCTGACCAAATGAGTAAAATATTTACAGAAATGAAATTCTGAACTTTACCTGAAAATATTCCTGGTATGTAAGGCCTAACTTACTCACAAATATCTCTGGCTATTTTTATCAAATTCTGAAAAAGAAAATGTTAAATAATACAAGTAACACCGGTGCAAAGAGTTTGAAAGGAAGGCAGTGTTTCAAAATGTTCAAATGGAACTTTCACTTTTGGAAGCATGAAAAATGTGTCAGACCCAACAAAAAGGATTTAAACCTATGACCAAGTTGCTGTGCATTGCAGTTGCTGATGCAAATCCACTGGCTATGGTCAAGTTCCCCTCATTTGGGCAAAGAAAAACTTCTGTAAGAGTACACAGTTACCTGGTAGCATAGATTGTTTTTCTGGATGTTTTAATAGATCAAGTGAATAGAAAATAGAAAAAATAGAAGTTCCTGAAAAATGTGAAATGTCTATATAAAATGCAAGGAATGGCTCATGCAACCTTCACAGATCTTTATAAATCTTTGCATTTAGTCATGAAGTTAAAATAAGTATATGAAATCCCAGATGAGAAAAAACCTGTACCCAAAGTATTGCACAATAAATTGGCTCTTTTTTAAGAGAAAGTGAGGTTCAGGGTAAAGGATTCAAAACTTGTTGAAATTGTTTGAATGCTTCAGAAGAAAATTGTGTATCCATTTGCAAATAACCCATTTACAAAGCCTTTAGGGGTTTTACCAAGGTTTAGAATGGTAATAGCCTCACTCTACTCTTATCACAGTAGTATCCAAACAGAATTGTACTTTTTCCCTTTCAGTAAGAAAGGAAAATATAGTTAATATTGTTATTACAGTGCTAAACTATTCTGTAAGATAAGCTCTGCAACTTTCGTTGCATGAGATCTTTGTACTGTATATAGATTGTGCATAGCAAACTCTTCTTAGCATCTAGAGCTCAAAATACAAAATAAAGATACCTGCACTTAACAATAAAATAATGTATTTTCCTCTCATCTCTTACACGGTAACTCAGATTAAGAGGGTTTCATCAATCTCCATGCTTAGTCTATTTGGATGCTGTTTCTTGAGGTAAGTATTTACACTGAGATCTTCAGGGAATTATTGTGCAAAGACATAGAGCTGGTGTGCTGCTAGAAATGGATATATTACTGAGTATGGGACATGTGCTGATGACTAAAAAAAGAAAACCTTTATATGCACTGCAGTCTTCCACCGAAAGGGAATATGCTATTGTTTGTATAATAGTACCATTTTAAAAGGTTAATAATTGTCTGACATTTGCACTACTGAATGAAAACATACTTGTGCTGCGGCTGTGAATTTCCTTGATTAGAAATTCTGTTTCCTGCTGGGATCTTCTCCAACACCAAGACATCTTGGTCATGTTCTTTGAGTCTTACTGTATTTGCTTCCACATCCTGCAAGACAAGTTATTTTTAATAAATGTGACTGTACTTGATTTGCCTGATTAGTTACTCTTAACAAACTGCATGACTTTCAAACACAAAATACTTGTGTTGGTTCTTTCCCTCTGTATTTATTTGTCTTTATTCTGTTTTTCTCACAGGCAGAATCAAGAAGGAAGCACAGGCACCGAGGCAAGAAACAGAGAACTGTGGGAGAGATTAGAGCAAGAACTATATTAAAAAATTCCATTTTACGGAGATGTCAAATTTAAAAAAAAAAGTTTGCTGGAAAACAGTCTCTCCCCAACTTGCTGTATATAATGTCGTCTCTACCCCACTTAAATGCAAATACTATTTTCTACAATCTGACTTTTCTCTAAAATAAAATAATAATAAAAAGAAGAAATTAGCATTTAAGAATAGAAATCTTAGCTCAGTAAACTGTTCATTTCTACTACCAACTCAGAGTAGAAAAAGAAAAAAGTTAAATATAATGTGCATTCAAAAAACACAGGTAAAAATTAGTAAGACCATGGGCTTGGATCTTCTTTGAATTATAGACCAAAGCTTAATCAGTTTTAAGTCTCCACAGCCAACCCAGCCTTACTCCCAAAGGGATCCTCTTTCCCTTTGGTACAGCAACCACAAGTCATTTTTATAGTGGAATACCCTTTCTGGACTGGTTTTATTGCTGCAATACTGGGCATATACAGGTTAAAATACAGGACAATGCTAGTTTTGACTTCCTCTACCATGAATGACCACAAAATAGCCTGAATTTACAGAATTAAGTTGGACTTTGGAACACATTTACCCCAAAATGAGCAACTGTCAAATTAGTCTGGGAATATCTTTCTAGAGTTCTCTGATAAAGGCATCTGTAACTTCTGCCATTTGCCACTTGATTCTGCCCTGAAACTCATGAATTTAATGTACCTGACCTGACACTGACCTATGTGGGAGAAGGGGTGATCTTGTTTTTTATTAATATTTGGACAGAATATCACTCAGAAATCCTGAACAGCATGAGGAAAAGCTGAGCAGGGCAAATGCTAGATTATAGAATGTGAGAGACAAGATTCCATTTGATCATATTTTCATGTCTGAGCTGGGAGCTGAGAGAGGAAAGGTGATGAACATATTCTTTATGTGACCTTCTAGACTGTCTCATCTCTGTTCCACGATTAGGCATACTACAAACAAGGTTAACAATATTAATATATTCATAGAAATGACAGCCTCTAGAAAAACTTGCAAGTTCTGATATCACACTGAGGGCTGCCCTTCCCACTCTTACCCTAAGGATCCTGTTGAAGTCCTCCTTATCTACTCTCAAGAAGTGGCAGTTGTCTTCCCGCAGAACAATGGATGCTGCTCTGGGAGCATCATTCACAAGTGCTAACTTGCCAAAATCATCTCCTTCGTGTAGAGTACATACCACACCCTGCACAGAGCAAAACATTTACATGCAGAAACCCATCATTACTCTGGATTCTATTGAAAGTCCTTGTACAAACACTGGACTTCACAATCAAACACCAAAATAAATCTATTTGGCAGGAAATCAACAGCCAAAATAATGACTAGGAAACAATACTTGATAGCTGGTTATTACTATTACTAAAGAGAGGCAAGAACAGAAAAGAATCAGCTTGTTCCCTGAAATTGCATTCAGCTTGAAGGACTCGTCTCTTCTCAGCCTGCTGAAGACAGAAAGCTGTTGACTATTTTGTTTTTTATTTATAGACGCCCTAAAAAATAAAATCAAGTTTGCAGAATTAACATGGAGCATATCTCCAGCTGTTGTACATCAGCAGTGCTCTGTTTCCTCCAATTCCCAGTAACAGAGGATCTGGCCCACCCAGTGATGTAAAAAACATGGCTAAATATGTGTTACTGAGGAACAGACTTAACACTAGGGCCCCTGTGCTAGATTTTGGTGAAATGCTTTGTTTTCAAATGGAGGATTCTCCGTCACTGAATGAGAAATCAGTGAGGAGTGGGGTTTAAGATTCAAGGGATTCCTTTGTACCAATATCTTTTTTGTTTTGAAAAATCACTCTCATAAACAGGAAATTTCATAAAGATGCTTTTTGGTCTATGGCTTAAGTAAAATGAATAGCTGGCATAAATCTGGAAGAGCTTCAACCAACCTGAGAACCACCAGTCACAAAGCAGTACTTTTGTCTGACATGCATGAGAACAGTTATTCATCCAAATGCATGACAACACGGTGGTAAAGGGATGGGGCAAAACCCCCATGAGAGAGAAGTCTGGCAATCCACCAAATTCCAGCAAATTACTTTGTCCTAAAGATACTGATGTAACTCTGATGGATTACAGTCAGAAACTGAGTAATATATCCCAAAATTATGGAGCAATCTACTGGAAGTATAATCAGTAAAACCATTGGATCATTTCTTAATAAAATTACAATCTATTTGTTTTGTCAGACAAAGCAACTTCACTCTAAATTAAACTGTATTCCTTCAAAGTTTACTCTTACAATTTCGATAATAACAATCATACAAAATAGCTTCTGAAAAAAATACCTTGCCATAAATGACTACGTTTACTGATCCCTTTAGGATAATGTACCAAGAAGTACCTTCTTCTCCCTGATTAAATACTACAAGAGAGAAAAGATTTTATGGTTAGAATATAATTATTCAAAATATAAATGGGCCAGATTCTTCACCCAATAAAATTCAAGATAACTCTACAGTCATATAAATGTCTACCTTATAAAAGGGCATACTATGATTTTAAAAGCAACTGCCTTCAGAATTTAGAAAAACAATTCATACCCATATTGTTATGTTATAACACTGATGTGAAAGTTGCTTTTCTTTTCTATGACAGCTCCAATAACTACTTTATCAATATGTCAGGTTATCAATTACTATTAGCACACAGGTTGGATCCCACTAGTAGCACCATGTTCTAATCCAGTTCTCTAGTGACTGTAAAGTTAATATTCATTTGCTAAAATGTCTCCGTATTAACGTGCCTGAGTAATCTACCATTTTTAATCCTTTATTTTGTGAAGGAAGATTTTTTTTTTAAATACAGGATTATATTAAAATACATTTTAAATAGAGATTGGTCAAATAAAAAATTCTAGATAAAAACACACCCAAATTTTAAGTGATACATACACTCAGCCAAGGAAACAGAATTAATTTTGGTATTGTCCCTGCATTTGGTAACAGACTAAGCTATCACTTATTACCCTAGGTTTTGAACATGAAGTGACAATCAAGTTTGAAGAATGCATCCAAGTTTTTCTCTTGTCATTTAAGCATTAGGAATTTATATATTCATAGCACAGGTAAGAAAGAGATCTGACAGGATTCCATTTACTTACAGACTGTTCCTGCTTTGGGATGTGACTCAAAAATGAGGACACCTGCTAATTCCCGTTTTACCTTAAAATAGAAAGAGAAATTATAGTTATTATATGTATCTCATTCCTCCTGGTGATGAGGTCACATAACATAGCCCCGTTGTACTTTCCCTCCCTCCGCATCATTGATCAGTTGTTGGTCTGCTTCACTTGATCTCCTAATTCCTATTGATTGGCTTTACAGAGCTACAATTCCTGGCTCCAAATGGCTCAGACAAGGGCATCTTTAAGATATGGGTCTCCACATCTTTCTTTGTACACACACATGTGAAATGACCATCAATGATTAACAAGACAGGAAGTTTCAAATTGTAGTAGTTAATCTGTTACCAAAGATAGCTAGAGATTGTCAATTACTGCATGGAAATATTCCTGTTCTCTCCTGAGGAATCTGGTTCAGACTGACGTAAGTCTGTGCTTCTGCTGTGTCAAGCTGTGAGGCACAGCCATCTGGACTTGCTGAGTCCCCTCTCTGCCTGACAGCTCCCCAGGCAAAACATCTCGCTCAGTACCTCTTCCAGGAACAGGACACTGCCCTTGGTGTCAGCCAGCCTCCTGCTGGGTTTGTTTTGCCCTCGGTGTGATCAGCTCTCGCTGACTGGGCACTTGTCTCTAGTGAGACACTGCCTACAACTGCTTTTTGCCACTGTAAACACTGTGTTCTGCCACAAAATATCAGTAGCACTAGGAATCTTGTATGATCCTGAGTTCTTATGTGTTTTATGTTTCTCTTCATACAACCACAAGTCTCCAAGAACTTAGAGGCCAATTTCCAAGCAGCAGGATTCACTTATTTGGAGCATGTCAGCTGGTGACAAGCCATTTTTCAGAGGTACTACCATGTAACTTAATCATGCTAAATACAGATCAAAAGCTGGCCTCAACATCTATTTACTAGTAGTATTTTCACACCACTGTCTCGCTTGTTTAAATTAAAAAAAAAAAAAAAAAAATTAGGCCACAAAGAAAGACTTGGGAAGGAACTCTCATCTTAAATTCTGGACACAATCCAAATGAGAATCTGATGGCTGCATCTCCTAAGATGGGTGTAAAAATTTGGGCACTGATGTACTTAAAGGCACCCACCCAACCTTGGTGCTCAGGCACCAAGGATAAACATATCACATCAGCCACCTCTCCTAGAACTCCTTCCTGACAATCAGGGGAAAGCACTCCCTTTTTGAAGCCTGGAGAAAAAGAGAGATAAATAGAGGTTTCTTAAAGTACACCGACCAGTGAACACAGAGGCATGCAATTTCTGTAACACTTAACTCACCAAACTCCTTTACAACTTCTGCTCAAAGGCAATGATACTTTCATAAAGCCAGAAAATACAACCCCATTAGCACTGTTCTGCACAAAGCAGAGAGCATTTCTATCCATTTATGTCCTCAGATGTCTTTTCAGTTGATTCAGTCACTGGCCTTTGCTGTGAATGAATTCACTTGATGAATCCCGAGGTTTGACTTGTTTTTAACACTGTGTTATATAATTCTTCTTCATTTGTACATTAACTTCACAGGCTTCTCTAGCAGGAATTAGTTCACCACCATGAGACTTGAGCTTTATCCATTTTAATTTCTATTGCTTGTGGCATATCAAGAAAACATTACTTTAGGAATTATGCCTTACTTAAATTAAACATTTAATTTCCTTTCAAGTTGATTGGTCATTAATCTTCTAGTTCATAGAAGCAATGCTATCTGTTGTTCCTCTGAAGATTTCCTCT
The DNA here is from genome assembly GCF_027579445.1 of Ammospiza nelsoni. Lineage (NCBI taxonomy): Eukaryota > Metazoa > Chordata > Aves > Passeriformes > Passerellidae > Ammospiza > Ammospiza nelsoni. The sequence goes on from NC_080639.1 coordinate 19,504,534, forward strand.
AAGCTAGTCTTGGTTTCTGTCTTCTTCTTTAGTTCATGATGCACGTAATAAGCTGGCATTTCCATATTCTTACTAAAAACATGGAATCATCTGTACTTCAAAATGCCAAGTATTTTTTGCAGTTTGTATCACTTTCCATACTTGCTCCATATGGTACTTGCTGTGGTATCTGACCTCAAGTCTGATTTTCTTCTGAGCTGAAAATATTTTCTATTTCAAATTTTTTTGTTCTGGGTTATGTATTGAGAATTTTCTTCACTCCATCTCAATATCTGTTTATCCTGGGTAGTTTCTTTTGTTTAACTTTGAAAGGGTCATTTCCGGATCTTACAGTAGTCTTTCTTTAATTACTCTTTTCTGTACATTCCAGGGATTTTTAAGGCTTTTGGATGTTGAGGAATACATCTAGTGCAGGTACCTTGGTTTGCAAGCTGCAGTTTGTCTGCAGACTGAGCTCTGTGTGGGAGCCCAGAGAGACAAGAGGCCATGGACTGCCAGCCCTCTTCAGAGCAAACAGCACAAGCGGCACCAGCCACGTGAAGGCACACTGGGAACACAGCAGGAGCACAGGACACAGGAAGAAGGGTGAGACTTGTGAATGCTTGGATGGTGAGGGGATAAAAGCCCAGGGGTTTCTTTATTGGAGATCCCTCCTCAGAGGCACCAGCTTGAGCTGTTTCTGTGTTGCAGCACTGTGAATAAATTGTTTTATGGAGCAAGACATACAAGGCTCTGCTATGGGAAACCTGGGGTGGAAGCAGTGAGGAAACCTGGTCTGCTTGTGTGAGTGGGGGATGTGCAGGAGTCCAGCAGGACCTGCCAGGTCACTGGAGCTGCCCCCTGTGAAGGGGCTCCAGCCCCAGCAGTGACAGTCTCTGGTGCTGGGAGTGTGACTGCCAGAGTCTCACAAATGGTCAAACTGGGAAGTTTCCTTAACACCAATGTAATTCAGATATCAACTCTGAATGCCTACTCTTTTTTGACAAACATAGTTCAGGTTTTTATGTTTGCATGGAGTACTATCTTTCTGTAAGGCAGCTTCATAATTAGCTGCATCTGTCCAAGCTGAGAACAACTGAAAATAAGAGATTCTGAAGAAGGTATTGTCAAATATGGATCTACTTTCTGACTGGTTTCCTTCTTCTGAAAGCATCCACATCTTATTGCTACCAATTAAAGTGCTATTTAGCTTGTTTCAGTTGTCTGCACAGTGTATGATGAGACTTTAAACAGATGCATTCTCCTGTCCATTCCATTTATCCTTGATTCTCTGTGCTGTTCTTGACCACTTCAGGGAGAAAGTGTCTGATGAGATTTCTTTCACTCAATGGCAAACTCCAACCAGCAAGCACTGCACAGTGCACCTTCCTCCACCGTATAATTCCTCCTCCTAACTGGCTCAAGCCAAGACTCCCTACAGAAATCAATTCTGCAAAATTCAGTAGTACCAGTGCCTTCATTTACACAAAGATGCCAGACAGTGGCATCTGTGCCAAGTGAGGGGCTGTGTAGAAATACTTGAAGGGAATTATATCTGATACTAAATAGACAACCTACACCTGCACAGTGCTTGGGTGATTCTCACAGATGGAATAAATTCTTTGCATGGAAAGTATAAATGAAAATGGTTACAGGCTCTCTAGCTTTAATAAAGTCAAAAGTCAAACCAGAAGTAAAAATTAAGCCTCCCTTTAGGTGATGAGTTATAATTTTTAAAATTACTTACTGTGGTAGAAAGGTGAGATAAGGCCTTAATGTGGAGAAGTTCTTCATATATAAATTCTAAGTCATCTACAGTTCTCTGGCCAGGGCTATAGAGAGAAGATAAAAGGGATAATTCAATGCAATAAATGGTGAAATAAATACTGCACAGAAGGACAGAAAAACACAAAATGCTGCTGAACAGTCTAGTAAAGTGTACATCCTCACCAAACAGGGACTGAATGATGTTTCTGGCTGGAGGACTGAAACACACAAAGGATGGAAGCTCTGTGAATGCCACCTGAATGACACTGAGCAGCAGCCATGGCAACCACCTTAGAGAGATCCTGATTAGGCAGCTTTTCTGATTAAATCAAGTGTTCTATATATGTATAAAATGGTCACATAAATCAGAAATGGTACATAAAGATTTGTTCCTTTCAAAAGGACTCCTGAGCGTGGGGCATGCACTATTTTTCACAAGCATTACTAATTAGCTGTAGCAAACACATTTGTAGTGGTTTGTAAAGGAGGTGTGAACTTCTGCTGAACAAACTGGAGATGCAGCAGTGCATCTTGGAGAACAGCTAACGACTGCTCTACAGTTAATGCTGAGTGCTGCTGTTTAGCCACAAAGGTAAATAAGAACCACTCAGTAATTTCAGCTTCTCTCACTGAAAAATACAAGAAGCTTGTGCTAGAGAAGAATTATTCCTTCATCAATGCATTGATGAAGGAATAATTCTTCTCTAGCACAAGGAGTAGTAAGGAGGCTGGCACTGTAGCTGAAATAATTCCATTTCTGTAACCTACCCAAAATTTTCTGATTGCTAAGGAAGGGCACAAATACTGTGGGGACTGCACTGTGTCAGAGATGCTTTGGAGGATCTAATAAACAGCACACAGGAGGAGTTGTGGGAGCTTGACAGTAACTCCCAATCTTTTCTCACTCACAAGATTCTCTTCAGTTACAATATCTAATACAATATTATTTTCTAAAAGAACAATTTCTCCTGTCATATAATTTTAGACAGCACATTGGAATGACATACAGACACACAGGAAGAAAAATACCTTTAAAGCATTATTTCAAGCTATTTTTGTAGGACTAAGTCCTTCCAAACAATATGGTATAGATTTGTGAAAAGCAGATTACAAGTAATTAATTAAATGGGCCAAGAACAAAAGAAAAGAGCAACAAAGACATAAGGGAAACGATGAAAATGGGATTCAAGAGAGGAAATGGGATACAAGAAGTCCAGTCTGAGGGCAGGAGTTCCAAATGAGAAGGTTTACATGCTCCACCATTACAACAAGCACAGTTCTAAATCCTGCTGTCTGCAATGTCTGGTGTCAAAAGAATTAACAGCACAATTGAATCTTTGGACAGCTCTAAAAGAAAAACTACAATGATACAAGTTTTCCTCCTAAAATGTCAGTATTACAGGAGACTAGCACCTAGAGGATCAGGAAAGCCCTATGAAGAAATACTGTGCTCTACAGATTTTCTGCCTAGTCACCTCCTGATTCAACAGTCTGTCTACATCTTGTGTGAGACACAGGGAGTAGCCAGCTCTGTTACTCTGGAATTATACTGCATCTTTTTACAAAAGTAGCTGGATGGAGACTTCTTTTGGATGAAAGAAGTACTGAAGAAGTCACAGAAAATATAAGGAGAACTGACATCTCTGCTAAGCAAGCTTTATTTTTCTTCTGTTCTTCACTTACCAATGACATGCATTTATTATTACCCAAATTAAAGACAAATTTAGACTACAAATAATTTTGGATTAAATTACTCTTTTCTCATACAGAATCAAACTATTAAGGGAAAACCAGAAATTGGTTTGGTACTGCTATGCCCTCTAGTGACTCAAAATACTCCAGTTTCTGAATCTGGCTTGAAATTACAAGGCTGACCCTCCTAGTGATTTATGCAACCATCTTAATTAAGTACAGCATAAAACGAAGCCAGTACAAGCTAGCTAACAAAAAGTAAGGATTTTAACAAATAATAGGGAAGTAGCAACTTTAATTTTATTACATGCTTGCAAAACGAGTATGTCTTGGAGAATATAGTGTAACAAGTTAAGAAATTTCTACATTAAATCAAAAGATAAAAGGATGATGCGTTACTACATGAGATCTCAATCAAAAAGACAAAAGGACACACTCTTCTTTCAGCATGTCCATTTGCTTCCCATGCTAGCACATTGGAAGGACTGACAATCTGTAGCAGATATCTGTACCTAGTCTTTACTTCTGTTCCTGCAGATGTCACGTGGAGAGATATTAGGCATCACTGTGTCTTTAAAACCTGTGTGGTGACCCACTGATGTTGATTTGTAGGATCCTGCTGTGTAAAGACCTAGTTTCTGCAGGGGACACATTCTAACAGCAATAGCTGGTTATAGAGCGGATAATAAGTGGAATAGGTAGGGAACGAGGGTACACATTAATGGACAGAACTCAGGTGATATTAAGTGATCAATAAAAACTGTTCAGTGCTTGGAGAATTTACCAAGGTCAGAGACATCGAGCTTCTCTGTGACTAGGATGTTGACAACAACACAGTACTTTACCATTGATAAGCCACATACGTCAAAGCAGTATCATTGATTATTTTTATTGTACAGCTAACCAGAAAATTCTCAGATAATATGAACAAGGGAAAAGATCAGAGACCCCATAACATTGTGATTAAGTGTCAAATGCTCTCTATGAAGAAAAAATGTGCTAAGTGAAGCCACTAAGAACATATAACACAGATTTATTACTTCAGTCACACTGCTAACTTACTTTAGGCTAGGGCATTAAAAAGAGAATGTAATCCATAACATTATCTGAGCTAAATACTATTGTCGGAGCATTACAAGTCTTCCTTTAAAGACTCCTGTTATTATTGTGTTTAGCTTTGTATTATAGCATCCTATTAAATTAGGGTTTACTATCAGGACATATTTTCATACTGAAGGGGGGGGAAACACTTAGGGAGGAGCTGTATTAATTCTACAGTAATTTTTACAGGAACTTTAGCAAGGTCTGCACCTGTGCTACAGCCATTATAAGGAGCAGAGAGCTGTGTTTGCTACTCCACAAAAAGCTACTTTCACATTCAGTATATGTGTTTCCAAAGGAAAAAAAAAACACAATAGCAACAAGAGCCTGCCAAAAATTTCCCTGAGCTCTATTCTGTTTTTTAAACTATAGAACATTCTTTCACAGTTTGACAGTTAAAATGCTGCAGTTAATGTAATAAACAGAGACTTTTTTAAGTTGGCTGTCAAAACAAGTGACACTTTTTGTTAGAGATTTTCAGATTTTGAACAATAGAAAGTACCTTTCAAAGCAACAGCTTCATTATACAATCAAATTCTCCAAGTAATCTTCTCATCAAAGAATATTGTCTTATTTCTTTCAGGGTAATTATCTGAGTTCTGCAACCTCTCTGGAAATGGTTACTGTTATAAAATGCAGCTGTGTTGGCTTGAAAATTGTGGGTCCTGCTCAGGTCAGCTAGAGTCAGCATCTCTGAAGCCTTGACAATTCCTTTGAACTTTTGGCAGCTGTAACAGTGTCTAGTCAAAACTAGCAGGACTCTGAGGATTCATGGAGATTTTAACAGCTTTGCTACAGCTCAGTCCAGGGAGGATTTTCAACTAACAAAATCATTACGTATGTACACTGAATACTAGAACAGTAGTTAATATGGTCTCTGGCAGTACAAGGTTACTTCAGTGAGCAAAGGGCTGCAAAAATTATCCACTTTCAGCGATAGGGAAACATGTCAGATGATATCAGTCTTGAGAAAACCTCTTTCTCCTCACTATATTCCATGAAAAATCTCATATTAGTATTCTTTCAGGTGATGCTGTGCAAGTGACAATACAGAGAGAAGAGCAGTACTTTCCACAGCATCCTTCCAGCCTTTCAGTACTCTGTAAGCAGTCCAGATGATAATCAATATTTATCTTGCTATTGTAAACTTACACTCACTGTTCTGGAAGTCATGACAGAAAGCAAATGAAGCAGGCAGCCAAAACCCATGATAACCAAAAGGGAAATTCATAGAGACAACCTGCTCAGTTAGCTGAGGCACAGGACAGAGTGCAGAGAAGCAGGGTCCCAGCACACACCTTTGCTCAGACTCCAATGACTGGTGTCTGCTAGAGGTGCAAAAGCTCACATTTTCTGCTCAGTGGAGAAGGCACAGGACATGTCTGCGAGGGTACAAGATCTCAATTCCATGACTCCCTAAGGATGTATGCAAACACTCTGCTCTCACTCTGGCTTGTCCATGTATTTTGTGTGACAGGGAGCAAGTGCTCCTTTGGTTGTATTGACTAGATCTCTAATAAGGAGAAGAAATAAAATGTATACTTCAAACCTATTGCTGCATGACAGGGTTTCCTGTTTATATAAGCACAAGTGTTTGATGGCACTTTTTGAAATTCAATGCTTTTAGCAAGTTTTTGGAAAAGTGCTGTTGAAATGAGCTTGTGATCTAAACAGGAATGGAGCCTAGAAAGGATACAGATGGAAACAGAACAGGAACAAGCACTTGGGTTAGGTGATTCAAAAATCTTTTACTCTGAAAAGTGTTCTCACACTGTAAGCAGGGCCCACTCCTCTCCCATGGCAAAGACAAACTTTTACTCCCTGAGTACCTTCCTGTCTGAGTACCTGAATGGCCCCTTACTTCAGTGAAGGTGAGTTTAAGTTATTCCTTATTCTCAGTGTGTTCAATTAGCAGCAAAATATGTCTGCCATGGCCACTAAACCCTACCTGCTTAACGCGTGCCTTCAAGGGAGGGTCAAACAGAGTTTATACTGGCTTTGAAGTCACTATAAAGCTGTCTGAAAAAAGGCTGATAATCAATGTAGGTTTCTCTTGTTTCCATGTCACAAGGAAGACCCATAATATTAACTCATTATTCTGCTTACGGTTTCCTGAGAATCATCCTCATATGCGCATCTGGCCCAATCTGAGAGAGAAGCAGCATAGTATCCTGTAGCTCCTCATCACACTCCTTTTTCTCCTCCTCAGTTGGCAAAGGGGCATCTTCATGCTCATCATCCAAAAATCGATAAAATAAGTACTTGTCTTGAAAGTGGTGTTCCTGGTCCACTGAAAACAACACAGCACATCAAATACTGAATGCTCCTCCATGAAGCAAACCTTGTTTGCTGTGTAGTATCATGTTTGTTACAGATAGATTATTTAAGAAGGGAAAGAAAGCTACAGAAAAACTCTAAGAGCATGAAACTATTTCTCATGTATGCAGCTTGAAGGGTACACTTTTAAATTGTGTACTACAAATACTATGCAAAAGGCTTCCATATAAGTGTGTTTTGGGTGTGTATAAATACAGGCATACACATGTATATGTTTTTTTATTAGTTCTGTTTTTTTATTGCTTGAAACTATTTCATTTAATCAAACAAATGACACTGGGAAAAATGGTTATATTATGAATTTCTAAAAGGTATTTTCTAGCGAAACAGTTTGCTCTACTTATTTAGACAGGCTGAAAAAAGGTAGCAAAAGCAACTAAACTCCTTGTGATGTACCAGAAATGTGTATTATCAAGGTATAATCCCAGGGGCAAGTCCATTGATCTGTGTCCTGGTGGAATAACTCAATGCATGAACTGCCAAGAGAAGACCTCTAAAGTAACATTATGATACTGCAAACCCCTGGTCTTCCAAAGTAAGTCAGAGTGATGTGTTGAGTTGGATACTGTGATGCAGCTTGCATTAGCTTTCCCCGGAGAGTTCAAGGGAATATATAGTAGAAATTCAAGTCAGAGCCCTTAGGGTAAGGCAGCAGTGGAAACAATCTGCCTTCTCCCTGACAGAAATGGAATTTTCTCCCTGGGATATGGGAACCACAACAGATGATAAATGCAAGTTTACTGTAATAGAGCTACTCTTCTACATTTAATAAAAATGTATATGCAAAGATTCAAATACGAATATTGCTTTAGAAACCCACTCTTTTTGAGGGCTGTAATATCCTGTTACCCACTAAACCCTGCCAAATGGAAACTGAAAGTCAATGTAAAATGCAATCAGAAAGCTAACATAAAATCACAGATTTCTGCACTGGAATATCTGGTGTGCTGAATCCCCTCCAAAACCAATGCAAATCATTCCAAAATTATGAATCTGAGCAAACACAAACACTCATATTCACTTCAAAATACTGCAAATCTTTGATGAAGGTTAGTTTAATGCATGGTAATACATCCCTTGGTTTTGGCCTGAGTGCTACCCAGTTTTAACAATATAAGCACAAGCCAGTGTACTCCTAAGTATAATTAGACTATCATTATCAATTGTTCATTTATGATGCAATATGATCATAAGTTAAAAAGCATACTGGCAAGATTCAAATAATACTGCCTGTGTGTTGCACTTGTACCTATGAATGAACAGGCAGCTCTGTGGCATTTATTTTAGGCTCATGATGCCTTTCTTTTTCATGAAAAAGAATACAGAGGTGTTGATGTCACACACTGCCCATATTTTCTTCAAGATAGTGATTTTCTTTATCTTACCATGGTTAAGAACACCTTCTTCCAGCAGTACTTGCCACATGCCAACAGCCTGGGTTCGTAAATGGACACAAGGACTTTGTTGCATCATCCAGTCAACTAGCTCTGTCCCCACACAGCACTGCCTGAAGGACAGATAAACAGACAGGAATGAAAAGGAAGCCTGCCAGGAGAGAGACTGCACACAGTAACTGCCAACAACAGTGATATCTTAAACCTGTACACAGTTAAATCTCCCTGCAGAAAACCCCATGTCACCATCTACATACACATGCTTGAAATACCAGTGAAGGTGTCCAGTTTTAAGAAGATCACCTTAGCAAAGAAATGTTTTGGGAAATGCAGAATTCAGAGGATCTATTTGAGCCTGTGACACCTGGTACAAAACCTACAGCACCAGTGCAACAACCTCCAACCCAGTACTCAAAAGAAACCTCTGGATACCATGGGATACCAAAAGCCTCATGCTTCTCAGAATCTTGCATGCAAGCAGAAATTTAATACTGTAAAAGTTATGCCAATGCAGCCTCCACAGGAACAGTGAGTGCTATGAGGGTGTTCCTGCATTTGTAATCAAATTTCTGTCACACTGTATTTGGAGACACTGGTTTTGGTACAGTGTTCTGAGGCTCTCTCATGTGAGGTCTTGGTAACCTTGCACCTCCTGACTGACCCAGAGGCAGAGAGCAGGTCTCAAGTTCTGGAGAACAGCCAAAAACGATTAAAAAAGAAAAAAGCCACAGGGTCACTTAGTAAATTCCTTATCCTTACACTCCCTAATTCAGCAGAACAGTAAGAGTTTTCCCAGTTCTGTGTGAGAGAAAACGGTGCAGTTGTTTGACCAGCACTGTTCTTCATTTATCATATATGCTCTTCTGTTATTCTAGACCAATCAGCAATGTCATATTGAGACATATTCTTGAATCAACTCACAAGTGCCAAATACCTTTGTATTTTAAATATATTTTGGACTGAAATATGGAAAAATCAATGTATTTATTTCAAATGAAGATCAGCAACATATTGATTTACTATTTAGAAAAAGACACACTCAGAGATTTAAAAATAATTTTTACTTAAAAATTCTCTGAATAATGAACTAGGTATTTGATTTAAACATTAAACTCTAAAACAAACAGATTATTTCTTAAGCCAATAGTAGGCAGATCCTGACACCTTGCAGGCAGATTTCTTTCTACAAGTGCCATTGTTATCCCACTTCAGCAAGACTGTGCTGCCACCAGCAGGAAGACAAGAGAGTCTGACAAAACACTGGAAAAAAAATTAAATAGAACAGCAAATCTGCATCAGGAATGTTTCTCACCAGGTGAATTTTCAGAACACCACAGTGAGCAAGACTGCTGTAGCAATCAGTACAGGAACATAATATATTAATAAACTTTTCTGTTATCTCTTACTGATATACAAAGAGAACAGAATCTTCATTTTAACTTGGTACTACACATAATATTCCAGCTAACTATGCTATTAACTATGCTTTGGAAGAGTGTTTGTATGTGAACACTCTGTTCACAATCACAGACTCAATTTCCAGTCAAATTACTTCAGAAAGGATTTACCAGGCCCATTAAAGACTGCGTAACATCCAACTCAAATAGCATCACAGGATAATTTCAGACCTTTTGAGACCTGCAAGTATGGTAAGGCATACATGACAAATCAGAGAATGGCAGGCATAAAAATTCAGAGACCTCCATACAATCAGCTCACACACCTGTAAGTCTTCAGATGGTATTTACGATCTCTTATCATGTGAGGAGCTCGGGACAGAATTGTATTTCGCAAAATCTTTCCAGCTCTAAGGATCTTTTCTGAAGGAACCTTGGTGATCATGGAAAAAAATAAAGACCAAGAAACACAGATTTTAAACTTTCTGGAATCTCTGTACTGCTTTCTGCAAAACAAAACACAAATGCTCTCCCTCCTGAATTAAAAATCCTCTTGCACAGAAGCTTACTTTTTAGAGCAATGTAGTATATATTTGGGATTTTAAATTTCACATACTTCTCACATCTAACAGAAAGTATCACTTCAGCTGATTCATATTACACTGTTGTAAATAGTTATTTCTATTTGTCTAGTGGCCTGGCTCTACAGCACACCTGTGTTCTATTACCTGTGTAATGGTTTTAGTAGGATGATGTGGGATGTGAGGATCAATAAGAGGTGTCTGAAAAATAAAATGAAATTAAATACATTTTTTAAGGTTGACCAGAAAAATAAAGACTAAAGGAAAAAAAATTAACAAAAAAGCTGTAATAACAAAGAATAATGTGGAAGTCCAAGCTCTGCCCAGGACATAGGAATATATAAAAAGCTTCTGAACACATCCTCCTAAAGGCAAACTTGGTTGTTGAGGCTCAGCAAATTAAAACAGTGACATGACATGTGAAGATGAATAACAAATCTGTGCTAAACTTTGTCAAGTACTAATGAAATGGGTAATGGCTGAACGTCACGTCAGATCTGAGCACACACAGGCACAGTTACCTCTTTGCCCCATACAACAGCGCTGCCCCACACGCATCTGCTCTGCCATTCACCCCCCCACCACAGAAATTCTCTCCTTCTTCAGCACCTTTTTCTATTCAGCTCTTTTCTCCCTTACAGCACAGCACAAGAAACAGGAATGGAGATAGAGATCTTCTTCCTCTGTGTTTTCTAAATTATCACCAGGCTGAGCTGGCAACCCTTTTATAGCTGCTCTCTGAAATGCAGAGGCAGGCAGGCAACTCGCAGGGACCCAGGCAAGGACTGGGGCTGGCAACGAAAAAAGGAAAGAACAAAGCAAGTGGCTTGGTTCTACAAAGGGAGGAGTGAAAGGAAAGACCATCGGGGCTCTACAGGGGAGAAGGGGATGAGAGAAATGGGAAAACAGGCACATAACAAACAGGTGAAAGAGGGAGACAGGGAGCACATGGCACAACACAGAGGGAAAAGGAAAGCGGAAGGTTAAAGGACAGTAGAAACAGAGACAAAGGTGAGCAAGAGCAAACTTCAGCAGCCACGTGAGGATGATGGGCAGACCTTTGGCTTGTAGGGCCTGGTAGTTACAGCATGGACCAAACTCACTTTGAGTGTGAGATGTCAGGACATGACACAAGGGCTGGCTTTGGCCGGTGCTCAGGGCTGGCTGACAGCAATCAGGCTGAGTAGAGCCCTCCCTCAAGGGCAAGACTCTGCACCTCGGCCCACAGCAGCCACGGTGCCCGCGCAGCCCCGCGGCAAAGCCAAGGCAGCCGGGGCAGGATCAGTCAAACACACACCAGGCACTTCTGGGCTGAGGAATTGGTTTCCTTACACTGGGCATCTGGCCATTAGCTCCCATGGGATTTTAATGATGTGACACAGTCCTTGCACTTATCAAACAGGGCTAAGAGCTAAAAATGCAGCAGGAAACTATGGTGGGAAGGGGAAAAGCATATGACAGAAATCAATAATCTTAACATAGAGGCCTGTATATGGAAACCAATACAAAGTTCTTGTTTCTATTCATACCTTACAAGAAATCTCTGAAAAGGCATATCAGTACAATTAAAAAGGGATTCCTGATTTTCCTCATTTATTAAGTCAACAATTTTTTATAAACACATTTAAGTTCCAAACATTTCTCTTCAGCCAGAAGAGCAGTAGCACATCCCTCAATATTTCTTGGTTTCTGGAACTGTGTGGAATCTGCTCTAGATGGTCTACATTTGCAGTTAACATAGGCAAAGAATAGCAAAATCTTTTCAAAGATGCTTCTAATGAAAACAAAACCACAGAATAACACTCTCAAACAGGTACAATATCTTCAATCTAGCCTCCAGATTTTAATTCTAGTTAGGAATATACTTAGAGGAGAGATAAAATATATAAGACAAAAAATATAGGAGATTTTTAGAGCAACAGACTAGCAAAAACAAATGCACATTTTTGTTCTTTGGAGTTTCAATTAAGTTTAAAAAAAATGCATAAACTTATAGGTGAAAAATTTACCATGGATGAAGATTTTTTAATAAATCTCCCAACCTAATCAAAACAGAATATAAGACAGCATTTGGAAGGAATCTGATTCAACCCAAAAAGGTGAAAGCTAAGACACAGCACAAGAATCTCCAGAAAGCAGCAGGAAGGCTTATTCACTGACATCCTGACCAATACAGAAGGATCAGCTGCAAAGATTGAACATAACTTGGGTGAAGGTGATCATGAAATGATCCAGTGTCAGAACTTTACAGAAGGAAGAAAGAGCATCAAAGCGGACACAATGCACTAGGAAGAAAAGTTTCCATAAAAACAGAATACTGATAGCTATATTCCTGGAGTGGGTCATGGAGGAACAAGTGTGAGGTAAAAGGAATTAATGGGAGCTGGCAGTTACTTAAAGAAACCATATTAATCATACATACAATATATACTAGAACTTAACTAGAAGGTGAAGTAAAGACTTTGCTAAAGAAAGAGCTCTTCACTCATACACAGAAAGGAGAAAGTAGGGGGTCTAAAGCAAGTATAAATTGAATAACAAAAGACAGAATTAAAAAAGCAAAGGTATTAAATGAAACAGACCTGCCAAGAAATGTCAGGAGGTACAAAAATATTCCACAAGTACATTAGTAGTAAAACAAAGAAAACAAAGAGCGTTGAGCTGCTGTTTAACAGAGGGAAATCTATTTACAGGTGGTTCAGGAAGGCCAGAAACTTTTGATTTATTTTTAATCAACGTTCATTAGAAAGATCAGTGGCAGAGAGATGGTTAATATCCTGAGTAGTAGAGTGACAGGAGTAAAATCTCAACCTTGAATAAAACCCCAAGAACATAAATTAGTTGTTTTCAGATTGGCTTTGTAGAATTTCATGCAGGAAACTTGAAGAGCACGAAGAAACTTAAAGAGGGTTGCAACCATCTCGGAACCATCAACAGCCACTCTTGGGGTCTAAGGAAGGCAGCTGAAGACAGAAATATGGAAAAGGAGAAGCTGAAAAAATACAGATATCAGCTTAAAGTCTTCCTAGAAAAAGTCAATTTGTAAGCACCTGGAAAAGAACAGGGAGATGAGTCACATGTGATGTATATTAACCAAGAACAGATCATGCCACACTGATCTAATTTCTTTTCATTATCGAGTAGCAACATTGATAGATTAGACAAGAAGTAGTAGATTTTCAACCCTTTAGTAAGGATTACCACTTTCTCATCAGATATTCTGTTCTGCAACAGTCAGATTAAATTCTTAAAAAACAGGTACAAAGTCAGCTGGAAAAGTGCATTTTGAAATCAATTACCAGTGAAGCAAAGTCAAACTGGCAGTCATACCAAAGGTCTGTTCAAAGCAGCATTCAAGAATATATCACATCTGATAACAATAAATATTGACATGGGATGAAGCAGAATACACCTTTATTGATTCTGCAGGAAACTTCAGGATGGGAGGCATTGCACATACATTACAGAATAGGTTTACAATATGAAACAGTTGTAGAATTGGTCTAAAAATGATGCCTTTATGTACAGAGTGATGACTACATTTCTGAAGCAGGTGGATCCGCTAAATAAAGACAGGGTATGGAACAAGTGTCTTAGTGCAGTACCACAGAAAAGGAAAAATGGTTTATAATGTTTTAAATATTTAAATATTAAACACAACTGATTAACCAATGCCATACTTGCGTAAAAGCAGCAAATACTGTGGTGGAATGTAGTAATATATTAGATATATAATGGTGTTTTGCTTTAGTCAGCCTAGGTAAGAAAAGCAGTGTGTCTCATCTGCCCATTTTACTCCAAAAGCATCTAAACCAGCTGGAAAGAATTTAGAGGAAAGCAACAAGAACAATCAGAAAGCACAACATAAATAATCAAAACTGTTATTAGCTAACGAAAAGGCAAATCTTAGCAGAGGTGTGATTAAAAAAGTCTTCTGATTTAAAAGACCTTTGAAAAGGAGAAAGAAGTGGCCCAGTCCATCATGCAGAGATCAGGGAATAATTTAAATTGCTCTAAGAAAGATTCAGTTTAGGCATCGCTGAAGCTTTCCTCGCAGTGTGGACAGTGAGTTGCCAGAGAAATCTGGTTCCTCAAGGATACACAAGGAATCTGTTAGGAGTGACACTGCTATAGTGTGCATGTGGCTTGGGGATGGACTCAATGCTTTCCTGAAGTAGTTTTTAGCCTCACTACATGGTACTGTGCAATTTGTGAGGACAGAGGTGATCAGTGACAGAGCTCCCGGGGCAGTGAGCCTGGACAATCTTTGCTCCCGAGGGACAATGACATCCAAAAGACATGCCCAGCAAAGAGCCCCCAAAGCTAGAGCCTTTCAAAACTGCTGCAGTGAGCTCTGGCTGCACTAGTGATTAGTTGAAATGCAATAAAATGGAAACACAGGGCTTGGACTGAGTTTGCTACAGAAAGGCAAGACATATTTCAAAGGCAGAGCGATGTAACATCAGTTAGTTATTAGGAGACAACAGGGTTCCAGCAACAACTTCCCAACAGAAAAAAAATGCATTCTGTAAGGGACAGACACAGATTGGCTAAAGACCAAGATTGTTTTGTGAATCTTTACAATCCTGGATCTTTCATTAAGGATTGCTTGGAAAGCACTTAAAAAAAAAAAAAAGGGAACTCCCCCTTTAAAACAGCAGAGTGTGAGGAGAGTGTTTAATTGACTTAACACATCCTGGTATCTTTGAAGAATTAATGAGACTAAAGTACATACATGTGGAACAGAGGTCCTTGATGATCCCATTTTTCAGGACTTCTGAATAAGGGAAAATTTATCAGGCAAAGAGCTCATATAAGCAATCCAATTACAATAGTTTACAAACTATTATGCACCTCCTGGCCACAGGAGTGACCAGTCTAAGTGCTCTTAGCTTTCCTTCAGTGTGAGATAAAGCAACACAGCAACACCACACATAGTTTGCTGACCTTCCCTGTAGGGCAGGAGGTCATATGGGTCTAGAGGGTGGAGAAGGGAAAGCTGCTGGTGTTGGTAGGGGAAAGCAGAAAATTATTATGAGAAACTGTGGTAAAAAGGCTTTTTGCATTAACATTAAAAAACTCCTTATCTGTACATTTATGGATTCACATTTGAGCCATTCAAACAAACCCTTCACAAAGCCAATCACAAAACTCCCTATTTAAATTGGGGTGAAGCAGAGAAAGCAATAATTTTAGCCTCCATTCCTTTCAAGATTCAAATATTTATGCATGAGAGCAATATCACAGATTTAAATAGGACTATTCATGTGTATAATTTTATGCACACGTTTAATCTGTGGAGAAATAGGCCTTAGATTTCAAACTACAGGGCAAGGCCTGTCTTTATTTTAGTGTTTCTTACATCACTGAGCAATATGCAGACAAATAAATAATAAAACGAACAACAATAATAGTGACCTACTATGAGATCTGTATTTGTCAACTTATTTGATTCTGCTTAATAAAATCCAAGAACATCTCTTACAAAAATAGATATCTCTATTCCCCTTGTTAAATAGCTGTAAAGGGATGTCTCTGAATCTTTACATATGAATGAATACTTTAGATCTACAGCAATTTGGATCAGTAAAATCAAGTGATGAAGGGAACTTAATTTACTATTCTCAAATGCAAACATAGGATATGTGTATTGCAAAGAACTAAGGTGAAAAAAGTAAAAGCCAATGAATCAGGTTTTTTTTCACATGACCTCAGTGTAGCTCATCTCTGAACAGAGAACAAGTTTCAGTATTGACTGGAGTTAACTACAGCATGTTACCAGGGTGATCAGATAAACCTGTGCACTACTGTTGATCCCTTTATTTTCAGCTGGGGAACTGAAAAGAATTGCAAGTAACATCTGTTTTCCTGCTGGCTGCCAAGGGGATCCAGAACAAACAAAGGACAAAAGCCACACGCACATTGAAAGGTGTCAGCAGCAACAGCCACCTCACTAAGAGAGGTCTGTTTGGTTTACATCCTCAGTATTTACCACTATTGGTGATTTATGGTCTAATCCAAATCCTACTGAAATCACAAGGAAGTCCCTAATTGATTCAATGAATTTTGAGCCAAGCCCACAGCATCTGATTCTCCTAAGTGTTTCTCAGGGAGCAGAGCATCTTTAGCTCTTACTGGTTCCAAATGACTCCTGATGCCTTCTGACAACTGATATTTTTGAATATCTTTGTATACATCTCCCAAAAGACTTCTAGTGCCCTACCTGGTACACATAGGAAGAAATAAAATATACAAAAAAAACCCCATTCCCACAATATTGGCAAAATCATAGCCAGCCAGCAGGATACAGCTGACAACAAGGCAGAGTCCCCACTGCCCCCCCACGCAACACCACCCACCTCACCATTCTTTCCCAAGCTTTTGGTAATGTCATCTATTTGTGCTGCTTCAGAATAAAGGCAGAGATAAGAGTTCCAAAGATGGTGTAGAGATGACTTTTTCCAATACAGGCCATTATTTCCAGCACTACAGAATAACCATATAACAGGGATAAAGTTGAGCATACAGTATCACAGCTTTTGGAGTGTATTTTCAGCTGGAAAACAGTCTTGGATGGAGTATCTTGAAGTTAACTCCATTGGTCCTATTTCCAGCTGCAGTGAAGAGTGTCTATGCAGACTGCACCAACCTCTGCTAGGATACTACAGGGAAAACAATATCCTTATTGAATGCAGATTGCTGAACATGAGAGAAACAGCTGACCAAAGATCTCATCATAAAAAGGTCCTTTGGAAGACATTTTTGTCAAAATTTGAAGGAAAATGTAATCATTATTGTAGGAGTTCCCCTGAGAATAGCCCGGTTGGTCAGAGCATGGTGCTAATAACATCAAGGTTGCAGGCTTGTCTCCATATGGGCCATTCACTTAGGAGTTGGACTTAATCATCCTGGTGGGTCCCTTCCAACACAGAATATTCTGTGCTCTGTGACTATACTAACTCATACTGGATCTCTGGAATAGCCCTGTGTAGAATATGCTGATATATTGACCAATGCTTTTTATCAGAAAACAATCTATGTGATGACCCCTAACTCCTGAGGGTGAATGGTCCATAAGAAACCCTGGCATACATTCCCTGCCGTGGGGACTTCTGATGGCTGGGACATGGAACCAGCACTGAGCCCTGGGTCCCACCCAGACTGTCATATTTAATCACAGAGCCAATCACTGAATATTCTGAGTTGGAAGGGACCCACAAGTATCATCAAGTCCAACTCCTAGATGAATGGCCCATACAGGGAGATTCACCACACCCTCTCAGAAAACAGAAAAAGTGGAAATAGAAATGCAGTCATCACTCCTATCATGTAAACAATTGTAAACAATTCATTCTCCTCTTCACTCTCCCCACAAACATATGCAACAGCTGGGAGAACCAGCCTGTGCTTCACAAGATAGCACCAGCACTCAAAAAAGCAAAGTACCTGCTCACATCTCCTAATTGGAAAAGTCCGAAACTGACAATGGCTGACCTCATCCCAGGTCTGTAGGGAACTTCACAATTAACAAATACTTGGCAACTAACAAAGGACAAATTATCCAAAAAGATCACTTGTTTTAAAAGGACCGGTCTAGACAGTCTCAAATTGTACTACCAAAGGATCTTCAAGCCACCCATGCTCACGGAAGACAACTATTCTAATTTCTTAACAAACATCTGTAAACAGCAAAATGGGGAGAATGGAAAGGTACTAATGGATGAACACATAGTCACAGGATGTTTGCAAGATTAGGGAAGAAAATGATCAAATTTAAAAAATCTTCTGAGTTTCATAAAGCTTATAGCACCTGTAATCTAAAAACTGATAATCTAACTACAAACTATCTAAACCAAACAAAATAGGCTAGTAGAAATTGTCAGGGCCAGTGGTTAAAGACAGCCCAGTTTTATTCTGGTTTTTTTGACTGCATGACCTTACACAAATCACCTAATCACAGTGTGTTTCATTTTCCTCTTTCTGGAGAGAGGAATACTAATAATTTCTACCTTTGTAAAATGCTTTGAATACTGTCAGCAAATGAGCTACTATCAAAATATTCAGAGTAATGATGACTGGTTTAAAATCTATGTTCTTTAAATGTAATACAATACAATAGTGAAGACTATGCTGTATTTTAAAATACATTCTAAAATTGCTTTTCTGTAGTAATCTACATTTTTTTAATAGCATAAACAGGAAAATGTGTTCTTTAAATTCTTAATATGCAGTATAGCAAATTTATTTTAGGAAGTTAAATTGAATTCACATTATTAACACTTCTACAATGTTTCCTCGACAAACTATAAATGTCCTTCCTTTTAACACAAAATGATTCAGCCATTACCAAAAATGACACTTCACTGTGAATGTCAAAGGGAAAAAGAATATTGAAACAGACTATGACCAGTGCACAAAGCCCCCCAGAATATGGCTAATGATGTCTTATTTTCCCGTCATTTTTCTACTTCTCTGCTACAATGAAACAGCTGCTATAACTACACTGCCTGCATTGAATAAAATGTCAGAAAATGCTAACTCTGCTGTGAGCATTCCCAATATTCTGGGAGAGGTGTGACTACAGTTATCATAACGAGTTTCAAGCCAGTGTTGTCAGGGTTTCTCTCTGCTCCTGCATTTCTTTAACCTACAAAAGAATAAAACATTTTTTTGTCTCTCATGCAAACTACTGGTTTCTTTGCGTCCATGGTTTTAAAAGTATGCTTACCTGAAACTGCTTACTTCTTTAGAAACAAGTTATAATGACAAAGACTTTAAAAGTACAATAAATACCAGGCAGCAAGGTTTCCAGTTTTTAAGGCCTGTCTCTCATTCATGATCTAGGCACACAGCATCTATTCAAAAGACAACCTAAGGGATGATGAAGACATTTCTAGATAACTTTTTAACTTTGGCAAGCATACCTTCAAGATTCCCAGAAGGTATTCTGTCTAGAAAACAAGATTGGATGGGCTCTCCTAGATTTCAATTACATCCAGATGCCAGAAGTGCCTTCTGAGGATGAGGTAGTGAAATTTTAGGTTAAGTGATTTCATGTCAAATATAAGGGCACCAAAACCTGGAGGTTTGAATTATGAGTGAAACAGTGAACCTGTTAAAATTAGTGGCAAAATTCTTGACTTCAGCGTAGACAAAACATTACCCAAGTGAGGCAAGAGGACTACTGCCTCCGGGGTGGCAGCAGTTTATGTATTGTGTGATCCCCATTAGTCATTGCACCTCTGAGTGTCTCAACCTCTCCATGGTAAAATGGGGACAACACTGTCTACTCACAACGTCAGCAAATGATGAGAATAAGCAACTGAAAACACTGCTGAATGCTGCAACTGGAATCCTGGAAGT
The DNA here is from genome assembly GCF_027579445.1 of Ammospiza nelsoni. Taxonomy (NCBI): domain Eukaryota; kingdom Metazoa; phylum Chordata; class Aves; order Passeriformes; family Passerellidae; genus Ammospiza; species Ammospiza nelsoni. The sequence goes on from NC_080639.1 coordinate 19,524,145, forward strand.
CTAGTGTCTACAAATTCATGCTGGGAAACTTAAAGTTATTTTGAACACAGAAAGGAAGAGTCATCAAAGTGAGACATTGAAGGGCTACCTCCTGAACTCCCTGGGGAGGTCAGCAACAAGGTAAAGCCTCTGGCAAGTGGGCAAGAGAAGTTAATTTAAACCTGTTTTGTGCTTCTTCTGGTGACTTCATGTTCCTTATTCTCCAAGTTCATGACAGTGCATTGTGTCAAAGTACATGAAATGAAGAAACATTGAATGAGTGCAGCACATGAGTCTCAGAGTCCAGCTTCCCTATCTACTCCTCTTTCTTCTTTCTGTTATCTTCTTCAGAAATAATTTTTTCTTAAAAATACAACTGAGAAGGAATAATCTAACAACATCCACTACAACACCTTCTGATGTTCTACTTCTCTGGAGATTTTTATTGATCTATATTGATGTTTTCCATCTACATGGAATACATTTCCTAAAAAGGTAAAGGATTGTTTCTGCAGAATATGAAAATCAATAGAGGAAAGAAATCCCAAAATGATTGCTTGATCAGAACACATTTTACAAAAAGCAAAAACATTCTTCTTTCAGCCAGATACTTCTCTACTTCAATGGTTTTAAGTCTTCTGTCATAAACATTAAAAAAACCCATCAAGCACTGGTTTAATTTACATATTTGTGTGTCAGTAGAAAAGATATGTATTCTGCTCTTGACAAATATCCACAAAACAACCTTCTTATCTTCCTTAAAACTTCTATTTCCCTTGGTGTCTACAAAAAGCTTGTCAAAGTGGTGGGTGTTGATGTGCTAAACCATGCTACCTACCCTATCTAATCCAAGTTTCTCAGGCTGTGTAGGAGAAGAGCTTTTTTTTCATTTTATGGTAAAATCCAATTGTGGTCTCACACATTAAACTAGCATGAAAAGAAACCATAACTGCTGTATTAGTTAATCAGTTCGTTCAGTGCTCTTTAGAGTGTCAGTAATTGCATTGATTAAAAACATACAAAGGCATTTGGAATCAAATTATTGATCTGAACAAGACAGATCAATATGCTGTTTTTCACATTAATTCCATAGTGCATTGGGAATAATCAGTAAATAAAATACTAATATTGACTTAATGTGCATCTGTGTGAACAGTAGATATTCTCTGATTAAACAGCAGATGAGTAATACTTTTAATTCCTGTCAATTACAACAAAATATTATTTTAAATGGAAAATAGTAAATATTTCATATTTGCAAGTTTGTCTTCTCTCTTTCTAATTTTCTACAGAGTTTGCTGCTGCCTAACTTGCTACTATATAAACCAGGCCTGTTCACATTTTTTCTTAATTTTGAATTTATCTCATCTTCCCTGATTAACAAGTGAGGAATAGACATTTCTAAACATACTCTGAGATGCTTCTGTTGCTAAATGAATCTTTATTGCAACTTGAGAAAAAAACTAGCTCCACAAATGCACACAGGACACTGCAGTAATTAACCCAAGATGGGTAAGGAGAGGCGAAATTACTCTACCTGACATTTTCCCCAGCTAACCACATCTCTTTACATCCCAATTCACCACAGCGTGTTTCTGAAAGAGATGACCTCTTTTTACCTCTCTCAGTATGTAGCCCAAGCTGTGTAAATTCTGTGATGTCTGGCTTTTAGAGATATCACAGAACTAGCCCCATCCTTGTGAAAAGAAAAGCGCCTATTGTATGTATTTTGTAATTTATCCCCTTTTCCCCATTTCTCTTCAATGTTGGCATTGATTTTCATATTATTGCTAAAAGTATTGTTTTCTCCAGCTGAAATTCTGTTCCTGCCATCTGTCAACAACTCATCCCCTTTCTAAACATAATCTCAAAATCTTATTTGGTTTCATTGACTCTTAAGTGACTCTTAGTGGGTTGTATAAAGGATAACAACTGTTGCATCACATTAAGCAAATAATGAAAATGAAGATTCAGTGAGAAAATGCTGCTCTAGAGAAAGCTACTATAAAGAGTGAGGATGGATAGAGCAGTACTGGAGGTTTGTGAAGACATAATCATAATTCTCCTGCTAAGGTACTGGCTTTTTCTCCATCCAGTTCATATTTAAAGTTATTAAACAAAAAGGTTATAAATAATTTTGTTTACTAAGATAAAAACAAGTGTGTCTGAGAAATCCTAATTAAAAGCAGTGTATCAATCTGTATCGGAAAAAAGCAGAGGTCTTTTTATTTTGGAGCCTAAATTAAATATTCTTTTGATTTCTTTACTATTCAACTCAGCTACATGTATTTGTATTTCCTCACTAACTGCTATCTTTAATTTTAAGACAGCTGCAACACTGATGATAAAGTACACAAAGATCAAACACGTTCACAGTCTTGTGCCAAGCCTTCTTTCAGGAGGAAATTCACGAAGAGAATAAATAATGAAAGTCATAAATCATAAATACCTCAACAGCACTTTATCCTTAACCTCACGGGTGCTAAGAGTCCCAATTACATTTTCACCTCTGCTGTAGAGATGCGGCATTTTTGCCTCTGCAATTCTGACTTGGAATGGCTCTCAATGAGCCCCACAAACTGGACACTTGTGGTGCTATTTGTGTGCAGCCAGCACAACAGGCTTCTGCTCTTGACTAGCTAACACAGAAAAAGAAGAAAATCATTGAACAGCTTTTTCCCACTATTTATTAACCTCTCAAATTTTTGTCATCCATATACAAGAAAAAACAATGCTGCTAAATGATCAGATCAGACACATTGATTACTTCTTACTGGCTCAGAACTATAATTGACTTTGTGGAATACCAATTTCCAGCATGCACTGCAGGACAGGCAGTCAAAATGCTCTGTGAGAGACAATATGAGTGACTAGAAAGAATCTGATTTTAAGATCACTGATCCAATTTTTCTGCCAAACTTGAGAAAATAATTACAAGATTCAAAAGAAATTCCTTTTGCTGTTTCAAATATAAGTGCCAAATGTGTTACTTGTATACGCTTGACTTGTCTGAAGACATGAACCTTGAAAGGGACTATCTTTTTTCTCAGTATAATTACCCACTCTTCCTGCCTTTCAACTGCAAGAGATAAATGGAGTACATGTGCATGTTTTTTAGGGGCTGGGACAGAATCTCAAAGAAAACACAGTCAAGAAGCAAGAGTCATCAAATGTGACTCCACAATACATATTCACAGACTGCCCTTGGCAGCAGTGGCAGAGAAGGTAGCAGGCTGTGTTCTCATACAAGTGGAACTGAGTGTGATGCTCCTGTGGAAAGATGGTCCCACACCTAATTCACAGTAATGAGTACTTTACAATTGTAGTATTTTCTAGGAATTTCTGTTATTTTTTCCATTATTTAGGTTATTTATATAAACCACAACAGCAACACTCATTCAGCTAGGCAAGAGAAGTCTGAAAGAAAAATGTCTCTCTAGCCAAACAGCCTTCCCTGTGCTACCCCAAGTACCTCCACAACCCTTTTGTAAGGTTAGTCAGATCGGTCAGTACTTGATTACACTAATACACTGAAAGAGGTCAGCAGTGTGACTTAGATCCCCAACAAAATACAATTTTAACAAAGAATTACATATCACTTAGTTTTGCATATTTCTACTGATTTCTGAACTTCCTCTTTCCACTCCCAGTGTATTTTAGGAATATCGCACCAAGGACTGATCACAATAAGCTCCTATAAGAAAATTTATTAGAAACATACAAACAACCATGAATGTCATGCCTTATGATGTGCAAAGTAATCCAGCATATTTCTGTCTGACAGTCACTCTATTTTTTCTCTGACTGAAAGCTCTTTGTAGCAGAGTACTCCATCCCTGCTTTGCCTCAAAGCACCCAAAACAAACAACAATTTCATGGCTTTGGAATGCACAAAAACTGCAATAGAGTCTGAATAAAAATAAAAATAAAAATGAAGGGCAACATAAGTGGAGAGCATAAAAATAACAATGATTACACTTTAAGGGGGCTCTTCATTCAAAAAATACTGTGGAGATTAATATATATTAATATTCAGATGCAAAAGTCATGAATCTAAAAACTCACACAAGTTAGCTCAGGCACTGACTTGAGTATTTGGATTATTCTGCTGGTAACAGAGGAAGTCTCTCTCTTTCCCATACTGCTCATTTTTCAGCTTTTCATTCCTCCCTTATGATAAAACCCACACTACTCCGACTTGGATCTTGCAGGTAGTTTCACTGACTCAGAAAGCCATTGCAGCTCTCAAAGCTTTTCCAAGCTCAGTGTTCCAGTCCTGAGTCAAGGGCAGTAGCTGCTTCTGCAATGTTTTACAGCGGTGACAGAAAAAGGGAGGCTTCCTCTTTAGGAGCTGACAATTCAACTGTACTATGTTATTGGACACTAGTCACTATTTTTCCCATTATTCATCTTCTTCCAAGAAATAAATGTAGCAATTGTTTACATTTTAAGACTGAAACATACCTACATATATTTGGTACTCTGACATTACTACTCTTAGAAAAAAAGGATGAAATTTAAAATAGAATATTCCTTTAGGTCCTACAGCTTGAAAAATTCTGCCCTTTTTTCCAAACAGTTTAATTCATCCACCAAGAGAGGTCTTGCCTCCATCTCTTACCACTCCCACTATCATCATAGGCAATGCTATTTACTGTTAGAACCCCCACAATGAAAACTCCTCAATGAAAGAAACAGACAGAACGACCAAAATTTTTTCATCCAAATTCATGAAAGGGCTTCAGGAATCCTTGAAATCAATTAAGTATGGACTGAAGAGAATTAAGTGGTCTTGCCATGTACACAGGCAAATACACAGCAACCTGAACTAAGGATTTTCTTTCTCCACAGTGCCACGCTATTCATTCCTGTATAGTACTAGATCAATGAGAACCACTCCCCACATCCCCAGGTTTCATACTGGGGTTACTCTGGCTAGTTCTGTATTGGTCTGCTCAGTCATATGATTAGGCACAGCAGAAGAAACCATTTCCAGTACAAATTGTCATTAGGACCTCCAGAATTCGGGGTACACAACAAAACCATGAATCACAGATATTTCATAGGTTATCAGGGAGTTGATTAACGTAAAAGAACATGGGGTGTTGCAAGCTTTCCTTTGAGGTATTGCTATTCACAAAGACACTCAGAAGGGAAGTCTACAGCGCTGTATCATCTACTTGGCTGAAACTGGAGATATCCAACTTTCCCTGGCAGTTCTGCAACAATTTATGCTAAGTCTACTTAGGAAAGTCATCAGACTTACTGACAATTTTGTTTACATTAAAGAGCTCTGCTGACATATAAAGAACTTCACATTTTTCATTATGAAGTTCCTTACTAACATACAAAAAATGTATTTTTCACAGACTCCTACTCATCTCAAATTCCTGTCTTTGTATTTCCCCAGCCATAAGCTGTCATTGTGTGACTCATTGCCAGGGCCTATATGCAGAGCCACTGCACTAGCCAAATTGTTAGAGGCTGTGATAATAATTGAACCCTAAACACTTTCACCTAGAGAAAAATGAAGAACTTGAACAGACTTCTAGGCAAATTACTTTTATATATGTAAAACTGGTGCCAAAATATCAGAGTAACCCTTAAAATTAATGGGTACAGTTAGGACTGCACAAAGACATTATTTAGAAATATTTGCATGTAGTGCTTTCATGAAATCACTTCAACAACAGAAAACAAAAGGGAATTATTTTTTAATCCTATGCAAATATTGTACAGGAGAACTGTCCTGTGCAGAACCCAAGTGAGAACAGAAAATAATGCACATGTATCACTGGGCAGCTACATAAACCCTCCACACAGAAAGTAAGTCACCCTTTAACACAGTTTTCATGTGTATGCTGGAGATAATACAACTTTCAAACAAACATCTTGCAATTGCACTTTGATAGAACAATACCTGCTTTCCTGCTCTCTCTCTTTTTTTATTTTTTGGCTCCCAATTTCATGAGCATGTGAAATATTTCCCTTAGAATTCTGCTAATACTCTATCAAAATCCGCATTTAACAATACACTGAATAGCTCAATAGGCTTTCCCTTTGACAATGGTCATCCAGGAAAAGTAAACTGAAATATAGGGAGATCAGAAGCAAAATTATTGTGTTTATTTCTAGGCAATGTTGAAATTGCAATACTTTGAAGATTAACTCTTGATTATGGCCTTCTCTGTCCACTCTAAGATCTTTACGATATAATTGCACTAAATGCATTAAGAATTAATAAAAAGAAAAAATACTGTTTTCACAATCACCCCCATTATTTAAACACATGAAAATCAACACAGTACCTATATCTTATTGAAAATTCAGTAAAGGAAAGGAATCTCTATTTTACCACATCATATTAGCCAGGAAAGCAGACAGATGAAAAGGTGACTTTCACAGAAGTATTGCAGCACAATCTATAGGAGCAATGGCATACAAAATACCTGAAAATAAATCACTTCCAATAAGCTTCTAGTCTAGAGGATTTGGACACATTTCATGAAAAACATAAAGGGGATTTTTCAACCTGTAAGTTTCACAAACTCAATCCGTTTGTTTTTCAAATATTACTTCGTGCACAAGGGGGAGCTCCTGCAACTCTATATCAAAATAAAAACCTGCAGGCAATATAGGGAACATAAAGGAAATACGGCATGAAAGATTTCAGAAAAGAATACATATTCTTCACCCAGTAGCAACAACTACTGTATGAATTTGCACTTTATCTGCTTTTGTCTTCTGTGTTCAGCATGGATTCCTCAGTACAAAGGAGATGAAAAGCATTTCCGCCTTAAAGGATGTATGCTCTCAATGAAGAGGGAGCAAACTCATCTATGTTTTAAACAGTCACTGAGGTGAAGTTGTACAAAAAGAAAGGTAGCATGGATTTTGAGGTAAGGTGTTGTTTTAATGTAGTATATCACAGCAAAAATGTATGGGAGCAGGTAATCAAAGTCTCTACTGTAACAAACACAGATAAGAGAACTTCATTAACACTGCTCAGTCAGCCCCCATTCTTGAAATACTCTGCTTTTGAGCAATTAATTTTTTAGCCTTCTTTTCAAGCAGAATTTTGTGTGGCATCTTAAGGACGTAGGAGTTCTTTCAGCAAACTGCAATATCAAGATTCCGTTAGGGAAAAGAATATAAAACTTCATCTTGGATCATTAGAAATTTTTTACTATCTACTACTTGAATAAATAACTTACAAATCATAAACTTCTCTTCTTTCTGTATATCATTTCTACGCTTTCAGGCATCCACAATTTGCAAAGGAGTTTAAGACATTTGATGATAGCAAAAAATTGCATTCAGCACCACAATCCACAAGAGAGTGGAGATTCATGCTCTCAGTGGGGCTGTGCCCTCTGTCCTTATCCACTTTAATTCCTTTATCTCCACAACTCGTTCCTCCAGCACCTTCTTCTTTCAAACTGCCTTATATCTCCAGAGCAGATGGGCTACTTCTTGTTCCTACCTGGGTACCAGTAAAGGGTCTAAAAGAACAGGGGAGACAACTCTGGCTCTCAATCATTGTCTGACTTTGTAACAGTCAAATATTGCTCTAGCAACTAAAAGAAGTCCTGGAGAGAAACCCCACATGGTTAGGCACGGAGACAGGAAAGCCCAAGCAACCCACCAGCAAACACAAATGTGGGAATTCTGTGCATGAAACACCCAAAGCCTGAGTGCACAAGTTTGCAGTGAAACTGCACCAAGCCTCTGGTGAGCCAGTTACAACTGACATTTTTCAATGTTTAACAATAAGGTTATTTTCTAGGGGCTCACAAATGGTACTCCTTACTGGATGAAGAAGCCCCAAAAGCCAAGCTTCTAGTCCAAAGGACAGGATTCCCAGTGGATAAGTGGAAAAAGCTATTTAGTATGTGCTATGTATTTTCTTCCAGCTCAATGTCAGACAGGTTTGACCCATTTCAATTTAAAAATCAGCCAGGAGCATACTCTCAGCATGGTGAATTCAGCATAAACAGTGAAAAAGTGGCCAAATTGTAAGAAGACAGTCCTGTAGTGGGGAGCATCATGCAACCCTGCTGCCAGCTCTGCTGGTAATATATGGCAGCAGGACCACTAACTATTCTGTCTGCATGCTGGAACCAGGCCTCCCCTGCGTTCTAAGTACTCTTCTGTATCTTTTCCAAAAACGTATTTGAAATTATTATTGATTTTGTAATTTTGTCTTTAGGGTTGCATTCACCTCACATATGCAACTTGACCCCATGGGAATTTTCAAAAACTAGAGTGAGAGAGCCCAGTCTGTCCTAGTTAAAAAGACTGATGCTCTGTCATTTTCCCTTATGTAAGACAGCATTAAATTGACTTTGTTTCCATTCCCCAAAATATAACTAGGGACAGTAATATACTCCCTCTCAGTATTTTATGCTCAATTTAACTGCTATATTGCATTAAATGATGTGCAATAATGTAACCCCAAATGCAAATGAATTCACATTTGGTAAAAAGAATCTCTTTGTTGCTTTCTCCTAATAGAAATTTTTTTTGGTAGATTTTAATGAACTAGAAAAACCAAACATCCCCATATGGTGAGAAAATTCCAAAGCATCTATTAAAAGAAAAATCTTATGTTACTCATCAAATACTAATAGATGTGACAGGAGAAAAAAATTAAGCTATGAAGATGAAACTCAAATAATTAGCAATTATGGAAAAACATCTACTAGAGTACTTGTAAAAGACTCACCACAGGCTAAAAAAGAAAAACATGCATTTCATATTTCCAGAGTGGAATACATTAAGCTTCATCTGAAGGAAATTATTTACAGTTATAAACTTCCCTGGAAAATGAAAACAACACATACACACTTTGAAATAAATGCATCATGATCAGAAGTATTGAAGACGTTATCTCTTTCTGCCTAAGAGTGCAATGTCTTTTTACCATATGAAAGATTTTGAGGAACTTTCTCTGGATGTCAGAAGGTTCCTCGTTGAGTCCATTTTTGAACACTACAGAGTAGTCTGCAGGCCTCTCTGAGCTGTATTTGCTGCCTGCCTCACAGGTACATTCTGGCCATCTAAAGCAGTCTAAAGATGTCCTGAAAGCATTTCTCTTCCCCTGGATGAATGCCCTTCCCTGATGCACTAGCCATTTTGGGAGTCATGCATCATGCTAAAAATAAGCAAAATATGCAACATCTAGAAATACAGCACTGTTTTCCGGTATCTTGATTTTTTGTTTTGAAAAGCTGTCAACAACTCTGGGAATTTGGCCCTGGAATTCCAGTAACTCCCTCATGGTTCACCAGACTGCAGGGCATGAAGGGCGACAGACATTTTGTGTAAGCACTGTAACAGTTGCACAGTTTAGAACTGCAGGAATGAGGTTTGCATGCAGTAAACAAAATACTCACACATATTTATCTCTGCTGCATTTACCTTTCACTGAACATAATTAAAGAGAGCTGCGGTCATATGGAGAAAACAAAGACCTAGAATTCATGGACCATTTCTGTGCTGCATAGCTGCTTCTGCCACATTTGCTATGGGACTGTCTGAGCGCCTCCAGGATGAAACAAGGTGACAAGTATTTGTCACATACTTACTCACTCAGCTTCTCTCCAGAGAAATGTGTACAGTGTGGGAGGGAGAAGGATGTCTGTTTTACACATGGCTTGAAAAGAAAGATAATATGGTTTGCAAAGGACTTTGTTCTTGTAAAAGTCACTGAGCAGTTTGAGCCTGCCCTAGCCAAGCTCTGTCTCCTACCCAAGAAATTATTTTGTACAGGAAGAGCCCTGTTGTGCTAGAAAAGCCCAGCTATTGGCAAAAGTATTAATCATTAAATTTTGTCCAATTTATAAAATACTTTGTACCTGAAAGCGTTTACCACCCTCAGCTGAACATCACTTCCCATTACTGCGGGGATATTATCTTCTAGGGGAGACAGATGTTTTTATCTTTTTACCTTTACCTGTTACTTCTATCTGCTTCAGAAAACACACACATCTTTTAGTTTGAATTTTCCACCTGGTGCTTTCCTTGGGGAATCCAGCAAGATCCCTGACCTGACTTAATTCCAAGTGTACCACTGAAATGCCAATAACCTAAAGAGGCACTTAGACATAATTCATAACTGTTACATAAAATTCTTACAGAATCCAAGGTGCTAAGTATCTAAGAACAATTACTCAATGCATGGAAAAATATTTATGTTCCTACAGGAAAAGGTTGTGTCCAGAACTAGTACAGCTAGTGAATAAGGCTCTAGGAAAAGGAACTGCATACTGTTACATGTATACATTAAATAAAAGCTAAATGTGACAATTAAAAAAGGTCAGTACTCTTGAGGAAACAAGACAGACAGAGACAGGGAGAGGTGGAAGTAGTTTTTTTTGCATTATGGAAACACATAAAATATTCCTTGTCTTCATCTGCTGCTGTCAAGAGATGCTTTTTGTGCAACAAAAATACCTTTAACCTTTTAAAGACATCACACAAATGCATCCAATTAAACTCCCAGCATCTGTTTATTAGTCCAACTTTTCTATTCCTGCCCTACAGAAATTCTAGAAGTTATCAATCTTTACAGCAATGCCTGACACTATTTCTTCCCACTATTAATCTATATATATACTCTATCCCACTATTGAAACTGGCACAGAAATATTCATGAGTTCTTTCATGTGGGTCCTCATCTAGAGAGGCTGAAGGCACAGAACTATTTTACAAAGGAGAGCTGGGATGTAAAGCTGCTCTCTGAACATAGGAGAAAATTCACCCTGAGCAAAGGGCCAGAACAATGCCTATGCATCAATTCAGACTCAGGTACACCTTAAAATAGGATTTGATAATGAATTTTACGATCCACTGGTCTTGTCATAGCACTGCTTTTCTTCCTTATCCTCAGCACCCTTCCAACAAAGGCCAAGAAACCATACTGTAACACAAACTTGGGTAGCAGTACACTTTGTAATAATCCTGAACCAGCTGCTTTTTTCAGTTAAATGATACAACATCTGAGGCATTCTTATAATTTGTATACTGTACTCAAATGCATCAACCACATGCTTGCATTTGCACTCACTAATTTTCAATTGAATGCTGAATACTTTTACATTTTTCATAACCAAATTCTACCCCTCAAAAAAAAAAAAAGGCACAAAATTGTGATTTACCTTATTACAGTTTTTAGAAACTTGGCAAAGAGCACTGTTTGACATACTGTCTTTATCTGGCATTCCTAAAAAAAGAATACAGAAAATAAATACATACTGTACATTCTTTGAGTGACAGTGAAAATATTTATTAGTAGAACAGCAAATTTGAGGGTTCAATACTTTGAGAACACACACATTAATCTGCAATTTTTAAAGAGCAAAACATTTATTTAGAAAAAAGTTTCTTGTACTGAACACAAAAAAGACAAAAAGCTAACTTGGGTCAAAATTTTTAAACAGCTTGTTAAGCACAGTTCTTTTCCAAAATTTAGTATCTGAAGCATGTATACAGGAGTTATTTATGCTTTTTCATTTAACATTATCTGTATCTCAGTACCTGGCAGTCAAATGTGACACTGAGCTTGCGTTAATCAGCATAACTATGCTATTCTATACTATTATCCTGCAAAGAAAACATATTGAACATCTAACATAGGAGAAGGAATTTGCAGATGCAATTGCCAGCCATCAGATATTGTCCTGCCTGGCATCCAGAGAATCCCTGGCAAATAAATTTTACATAAGTCAAGAATTCCAAAGGCTGCCCTTGGATTCATGTCTACAGCACTCTCCCACAGCTTGACATGTTCTCATGAGGCAGAGACATACCAAAAATTATTTAGCTATGTAATAAAGATAAGAGAGCATCATGTTTACTGCAAGCTTAAGCACTAACCTGGATTCTCCAGCAAGTTGTGTAGCCCATCCTAACTAAGAAAAATTGAGACAGTTTGTTATATTTATTTTACTGCAGGACTCATGGGCATGTTCCATGGTTCATGTAACACAAGTAGTAAAATGCTTCATGACATCATTCAGTATGTTTTCATCAACAGGCCTGGGTCACAATGCAGATTTTGGTGCAGCTCTGTGTACACTTGTACACAGCTGGGAAGGCAGTTGTGCAGGTTCCAAAGCGTCTTCTACTACATGCAGTATTAATGCAGTTGTAATACCAAATGGAATTAATTTTTTAAAGTTCAATACCCAAGCCTGGAGAATCTCCATCTTCCCCTTTATTTCCTCTTCTCATTTGCTTGCCCACCACCTCATATCTAATATCTCATACTTACTGTCATTGTTGGAGCCAGTTTCCATAACACCATAAGGAGGAGTGAGAAGTCCAGACATATACTGTCGATATTTCTGAAAGACAGCAATGGCACACTCAGTCAGGTACAGATGTAAAAAGCCAATCAAGGAATATGTGCTATTTATTCTTGTGTGTCCTGCCTTGTGCTTCTCACACACACATGAGATATGAGACAATCAAACATGTCTTTACTCTTAACACTACAAGGTCTGCTTTCTTGACTGAAGTACACACTGCTGTTATTTCAAAGTTGTGCTAAACCAGTTCCCTCTTTCATCTTCCCCAAAGCATGACTTTAAGGTTTCTAATAAATCAATGTTTTACTTAGCTGTGTGATTTCCCACAGATTGTTTTAAAGCTCATTTCAAATTACACTACCTATCTGAATCCAAGCTAGAAAGCTTCTTTATTATAGGAATGGAGATGAGCTAAGGATTCATAAAAATCATGTACAACAACAGTTTTGGTGTCAGATTTGGAATATACAGGATGTAGAGTGAAAACTCTAAACATTTAAACCCAAGACACTAAGTTTGGTATTCAGAAACTACAAGGCTATGAAACACACAGACCTCACACCTCATATTATGAATATCTTCACACAAAAAATTAGCAGCTGAAACTTTGTTACTGTAAAAATAACATCCCTTATACCACCATAAGCTATGTAATTGTAACTGATGTCAGCACCTGGTATTTTTCTTCAGTGAATGCTGATGACATGATCAGTAAGGTTCAAAACTCTGTCTAAGGCTTAAGAAATTCACAGAAGCAACAAAACTAACACCAAAGGAAAAAAATTGTCCTTTTATCAAATACAAATCATTTGGCAATTAAGAAACACATTTTTGTTTCAAATCACACTATGTTACTGTCATGATTAAGGATAAACAATTATAATTCCCTTTTGGAACTGCCAGAAAATACGCTCATGCAATAGGGGTTCTGATGTTCAGCATAAATAAAATTCTTCATACAGTCTTTTGGGTGTGCAGTGAGCTCAACATGAACAATCAACCAGCTGAAATCCATGTAGGTGTCATCTAAGCACACACAATAATTGAGACAGTGCAATAGTGCAATTTTAATTTAAAAGTTTTATCCTTTGCTCTATGGAGATGTTTGGATGTATTCACTTTAAAAATGTTGCCTGTTGAATTTTAACAATGCTTGATTTATCCTTCATACATTTATTTTTCTTGGAAATGGAAATGAAAATATCATTAATTCTAGCACTAGAGACTGAATGTCTTGCATTCTAAACAATAACAAAAGCTACAAAGATTACATTAATCTTAATAATCCAATCCTATTTTTAGACATGCTATTACATCCTAAAGCTTAGTAACATATTATTTAAATCTCACCCATAATCCAGCTGAATACTCGTAAAAGCAAATCTATGCTATATCCCTAGTCAGTCACACAAAACAAATGCTATTTCATTTGAGGAAACTCTCCTGTTTTCTTTCTCAGACCATTCAGTTCCCATATTCTGCATCCAGACCCATGCCTGAATTCAATGAGAGGAAGAACATAAGAAATAATTATTTTCTCAGTTCAACTAGTAAATCACACACATAACCAAGGGAAAAAGTAATTTTCGTTGGCCAAAAGAAAAAAAAAAGAAAAAAAAAAAAAACAAACCAAAACAAGAAAACAAAAACCAAAACATAACCAAAAGTGTTTCCCAAAGATTTGAAATAACATTTTATTCAAATAGTAGATAAATGTTTTGTTCCACCTTCTACTGAATTTGATCTCAAAATGTAATTTATAGATGTAAAATTGGAATTTTCATTTGGGACAAGATAAAAACAAATTGTATAAGATGTTTTTCTCTTCTTCTTCATCATCATTTAGCTGATAATAATTTCTTTGTTCTGTTTTTCCCAAAATAGTATTTTCCCAGAAATACATTACTAGTCCACATTTAAGCCACTTCTACAAGGAGCTTAAACTGTGGGAAGAGAGTAGTTTTTTCTTTTATTTCCTATATCATGTCCACAGCCATCATACACTGCATGGCATTTTTTTTCTGATTAATTCTCTGATATTTTTCCTGATTATTCTTCTTATGAGACACAACATAAAACATAGCATACAATTTCCAAAAGATATGAGGGCCCATCTTCAGAAAAAAACCCTACAGGTAGAGTAAGCCAGAATTAGATACATAACTTTAGAGGAGGCATCTAATCCCATTCAGGCACAACTCATGCTCAGGACACCAAAGTTCACAGGAGCAGACTCCCGATACATAACGCAGGAATTCGGTATCGCTCCCAAGGATGTCCCCTCTGTCACCTCCTGCATGAGGGTCCCACCCTGCCCTGGCACCAGTCCACTTATGAGTCTGATACAGCAAACCCTGTGAGCAGTGCTGCCTGTGAAGGAGCTCAAGCAGCATTAGCAGAAGAAGAAATAATTCAAGGCATGCCCTCAGAAAGCTCAGTTGTTCATACTCCTCCAGGGCACCTCCGCAAAAATGAAACTTTCTTCTATATCTGGGTATCTCTGGAGGGAAGGCTGATTCAACTGCCTACACATGGTCTCTCATGAGGATATCTCAGTGGGTGTGGGCTGACATAAAAGGTATAATTTATGCCTAAACTTGTGTCACCACATCAGCCAAATTAAATGTCAAGGGAAACTTATTTCGAGAAGTCAGGGAAACACTGTTTGCTGGGAAACCTAAGCATGCAAAGACAGACCTAAGTAATTGCATAAAGATTTGCCAGTATCAGATGGAATAATAAAGTTCCAGGCATGAGATCAGTGAAAGCTGAGATAATGAGACCTATCTTGTTACTATATTGTCTGTAAATGAAAGTAAAATTCAGTAAATAAAATTATATTCATAGGCGGTATTTAAAATCATCCTGAAGATTAACAGACAAGATATTTACAAAAGGCTTTTGAAAATATCTTCCACAGGTAGTATGAAGTCTGGAAAGGCTTTCCGTATGAAAGACAGGAACAATTATCAAATCATCATACGCTTGTTTATTACCAGAAGTCTTCAAGTTTTGTAAATCCGACATGACAGCAGTTTTTAAAGCTACATTCAATGACCTATTCACTCTGTCTTCAGATTTCTACCAATTTATAAACTCTATCATGCAACAGCAGAAATAACAGACAATTCCTACATCTAATCTGACAGCATGAGTAATAAAGACAGTATTTTTTTTCCAGTTGCTGACTGCCTCATACCCATGTAGTGGTGAAAATTAACACATTTTGACCTTTTCAACCACTGCTATGGCCTAAAGCAAAGAAGACTGGTGACAAGAAACAGTTGGGGAGAGAAGAAAAGGAAGAAACAGAATCACCCACTTGCCCTGCTGGGAAGGTGCTGTGAGGGAATGGCTTCTGAGGCCACTCGCTGTCAGGTTTCTCAGTGTGTTTCTTTGCATGCTCAAATTAAGGCTTTATTTGTAGTTAGCTGCAGTTTGTCTCGTAGGCTTTCAGGAGTACAATAGGTTTTCTTCAACCCAGCGAACATAATTAGGTATATTTTTATACGCTAACGTTTAGAAAGGCAATTACTATAATTGTGATGCAAGCTATCTCTAAATTCCTGAAAAACACTTCTAGCATACATAAGATATATAAAATATGTCTTTGGTCTTTGTGGTTAGTCCTTTCTCTTCTGCTGCTAATAGTGAAGAGCTAATACCTGTTTACAAACATTCCAGAATAAGCCAGGTACATGCAAAGAATATAGATGAGCCTTTGTTATCCATGTTCACTGTGTAGCAAAACCCCAGGCACTCTAACAGGAAAGACACAGGACTGATGAAGGGAAGAGCCCCTGGGCATAAAGATTTCAACACAGTTTCTACAGCAAATACTCCCCAAGGGCAGCAGTTCTGCAGTTGGCCAATAAGGGCTGTGCACTAAGGACCCAGGCAGTGATGGTCTGTAGCACTAGGAACTCGGGCTTCTGATGCTTCCCCACACCATGGTCAATCTACAGATCCAAGGAATCTGTGGCCAGATACTAGGAATTAAGTTTCTTGTACTGGGGACAGTTTTATAGCCCTCAAAAGGTGCTTGGTTCAATACATGATCTTATTTTTTCCTTCTTTCACCTCTAGTCACAATCTCAATCACAGTGTCATTTTTTACCATTTCTACTGCCTCCTTTTCCGCCTACCCCTAACTTTGAACAGAGAAGGTGACAAAGCAAAGCCTGCCTAACTTGCAAACTTGGGAGTAACACAAAATAATTAATTTCAGATACAGAAGTCCTAAGCCAAACATCAAGGTGACCTTTCCATGCATTTTTCAAAACCTTGTGTAATTATTTCATCAGATGCTCTTATTGTGACTATTGCCTGAGGTCTGCAAAACTCCTGTACTAGCTGTCAATACTTCTGCAATGGTTTCTCTTGGGGAATATATGCTGTAGCTTGACAATGTGAGCCAGCTTCTCTGTTTTCTTTTGACAATAAATAATTGATCACTGATGCTCTCAGTACAACTCTATTCTTCCTCTATGCTGGCAGTGAACCACGTCCCTCATGAGCATTACTCACAAGGGCATGCCACTCCCGTGGTGCACTGATTCTCCTCTTTTCTCCAGAACAATGAGGAGAGAAGCCCCTGACAGAAAGAGCCCATGAAGATTGTTGGGCCTTCTTTTAACTCATCAAATCAAATGGAGATTGCAAAATCCAGACTTTTGCCCTTAGAGTTCATACTCTGGTCTTCACTGAACTGATGGGTAAAATCTCAGGTCATCTGCCTGCTGTTTGTGTCATCCAACAAAAAGTGCCTCATGTTCCTAGAGATTTTCACCCAAAAAAATCACCCTAGACTGATTATCACACTGATAGTTGTTCTTCATCCCAATCTTGTTACAAAGGGGAAAACAAACAGCACCCTTGCTTTTGCCCAAAAGTATGCGCTGAGTTCCCCAACAGACTCAGCCTAATTCTGACTTCAGATACTGTCTTCTTCGTATGTTTACAAATTACCAAGTGTATTTCCTCTAAGCAAGTTCAATCAGAAAATTTCCATGCATTTCAGGTCAATGCCACTTAACTGGCTATCACAAAAAGACCTAACCTATGGCTGTTTAATACTAGATAAAAAAATCATTGTTTGAAGCTGGTGCTTTACTCTAGAACACCAAGTATCCTGACTATTGCTAAATGTCTGCCTTTGTCATTAACAGAATATAAACATTTGCTGTCATCAACAGCACTGGTAAGAGAACAGAACTGAAGTATTTCTGAAGGAAATTATTAAGACTTATTAGGAAAATACAATGCTACAATAGGAAAAATGTATTTTATTTCATGGAAAAATAGAAAATAAGCCATGTGAAGATCTCACCACAACTTACTGAACAGAAACAGATTGTTTTGTATACGTCACTCTATCAAGTCATTAAAATGTGATAGACAAGGTCTGAAATAGCAGAAGTGAAGCACTACTTGGTCATGTTCAGCTAAAATAACTACAGGAAATGCCTGTACCAAAACTGCTGAGTCCTGATCCCAGAATAGGTACAGCTTATGTAACAGCAGATGAATCTGCATCTTTTCCACTTATTTACCATCTTCACAATGTTTCTGCACAGCTCTAATCAACTACACTTTACTTTACACCATCTCTTTATTTTGGAGACATGTATTTTCCTGTCACATTTTCACCTAAATCAATTTACCATGCTTGAAAAGCTCTGTGTGCAGTATTTGCTTTATCACAGCACCCCCTTGATATTTCGTCAAGAAGGAAAATGCACCCAACTGTCTGAAATCATGCCAAATAGCAGACTTGGCTACCAGATAGAAAGCCAAAGATAAGACTGTACCACAAAAAATCTCATCCAAGGAAATTAGAGTATGAGCACTGAATAAGCAAATTATACAGCCTATTCTGTTCCATCTAATTTAAATATAGAAATGCCATCGTACAGCTCTCCAATTCTGTCTCCTAGAGAAATCCACTCAGGAAATGCACTTGGGTGGTGACAGGACTTGGCTGGGAGGGGTGGGAAAGATTGCATACACTTAGAAGAGGACAAAAAAACCAAATTAAGAACAAAGAGTCCATCTGATTTATGTGTTTTATTTTACTTCAACTCTGTAAACATAAAGTAGATAATATATTTACAGGAGAAAATACTTAACTGTCTTTAACATCAGGTTCAAGTTTTTGAAAGGGGATGAAAAAGCTTTATACATTTCCATATTTATTTTTTCACTGTGATATCTTTAAAATCAAATGACTATGTCACCAACAGTCCTTCAAATTTAATATAAGTTCACAAAATAAAGATCTGCTCTCCTTTCTTCCTCTTCCATTATCACATGTAGGAGAGAAGCATCAAATCATACCTAAACTGGAATCAGCTGAACAACACAGTGACAGAACAGAACCTCATTCCTCTTCAAACTGTTCTGCAACACTAAGAATTGTAAACCTGCATCTTTATTAGCAAAGCCAGCAGATACATCTCAAGAACGAAGAGCGGAACAACTCAGAAAAATGTGCTGTTTTACCATAATTTTTCTTACCACTACGGCCAACGTTTAAACTTACATTAACAGGACTTAGATGAAGCCAAGTCTAGAATCATCTTTTGGGTCAAGCACAAGAGGAAGAACAATTTCCTAATATTCCAGGTACAAAATAATTCCTTTTACCTGCAGACAGCCACACCTCTTATTTTCACATACACTATTATAATGAGAAAAGAAACAATGATGTGTTCTTTCAGATGATCTCAGTTTGCCAGACAGGTAACAGGAGACTCACAAATACAGGATGATGCTGGCTTTGTTCAGTTCCTCACCTGGGCAGCTACAGGCTGCCTCCTGCAGTTTTTCCTCTACATTGTGTGCACCCCTGACTGATCTTCAGCAGTTTTCTGGAGCAGAGCCTCAGCTGAGACAAAAAGTCATATCTCAAAGAGAGATATGGGGAAAGTGCTTTGACAGAACGGTAAATTCTGTAATTGTGGCAACATAAGCATATTCTGATATCTTCTGATAACATATCTTAGCCAACTATCACACTGGAAAAGCAAGGATTGTGTGTATTTAGCAAGCTGGAAGTCAGCAAGAACCTCTAAACCAAGTTGCTGTTTCACCCTGAGACTGCCACCTTGAAAGCACAGAAGGCCTGATACATATGACCTAGATATCTTGGCATGAATGTAATGAAACAGACTTCATCTGAAAAAATTAATGAGAAACTAGGTGTGTGCTTCTGAGATAGAGAAAAACTGGAAACCTCCCACTACAGGCTGTGTTCTGACAGTGGGCTGAAGTCACACTTCTCTGTAGTAAAATTCTCTAAGTTCACTACAAGGTCTCTGCAGTAGCTAAGTCTTAAAAATAGGTTTTAAGTGCAACTGAAATGACACAGTGGCCTTATGATGACACTGTGCACAGCAGTGGCTTTATTCATGGTTATAAACAGTTTCTTTTCTTCCCTCCCATTACAAATATTTTTAAAAGGAGATTTGAAACAAAGAAAAAGCTGGTGAGCTGATCTGTAACTCTGCTTTTCACATTTATAACCTCTGAACACAGACGTATGTTCATCTAGAAATTTTTCTGGAAGGAATTTTTTTCATCTGGAAGGAAACTCTGGGTTAAATATTAATTCCTCTGCAATCAATATAAACCTCTAAAGTAGTTCAGTGGGGTCAATCTAACATTCCTTTTGCTTCTCACAGAAATAAGCACACATCAATGTCCAATACTCATCTAACATCAAAGGCTTCCTTTTCATGGATAATTCTCCAAACTGACTGTTTCTATTCAATTGTGCATAACAATAACGAGGATATTTAATAAGTGTAAATAAGTAAACAAACAATTTCCCTTGTAAGATTAATCTTTCTTCAAAGCTTTTTAAATATTATTTTGATTACAGAGTGAGCTGCTTTAAAAGCAGTTTGTACAGCTCACTCAGGAGCACTGCAGAGAAATCAAAGCAAGTAAAATACAAAATAAGAGAGAAAACTGTAAAGACAAAGTAACAATTATATTTCAGGAAGTATGACTGAACACAGGTGATTTCTTCCAGTGAAAAGCATGTATTCTGACAGAAAATCACTCACAATCACACTGGTATCACCCAACAGGAACCCAAAATACATGGGCCTCCAATTCACCCAGCAGTCCTTGCAAAGGCACCACTGCAATTACCTTATCAGCATAATCTCTCAAAGGCCAAACTACTCCTCAAATCTGGAATCCCCTTCATGCACACTGTATTATAATATATGCAGGAATTCACAATAATTTTTCAGCTATTTTGTAATACAGTGTTTAGTTGCACTGTTTTACATCCACATTTACAGTCCAACATGTCATGGCTCTCAGGTCTGAAGTTCCCTACAAAAGACCTCTTCACAGCCTAATCTCTTTTTGTACAACAGCATCTCTTCTGAAGACTTCAAAATGTATTAAATGGGAATGACTAATTTTTATCAAACTGAAGTGCAAACATTGGTAACAGTGATTCAGCTGTGCCATAACATAAGGATTAAGTAAACTGCATTAACAAACTGCAATGCAACAACCTTATTTGGATGGGGCATTTTTTCAGGCTTTTCCTACAGACTGACATCAGTGCAAGTGATTTCCTCAAGTGACAGACAATTTATTTTGCTGTCAGTGCTGCAGCTCTGACCTGGAGTCCTGCTGTGACTGTTTGTTGTACAACTCTTTCCTTAGGCAAAAAGTAAAGTAACAGTATTCCCCTTCAGCTTAGCCCTAGAAACATTTTCAAACTTCATGACAGGAGGGGACAGTGAGGAATGGAAGCACACAAGAATGGGAAAGAAGTAAGAAAGTCCCACTGGAAGTTAAATATTAGAGAGGAAAGAAAAAGTAACAAGAAATAAGAAGGAAAGGATTGAAAATGGGCAGAGTGCAGGAGGGGAGTGCAATATATAGCCTAAACAGACTCCTTCAACCCACTGGAGTTGTCACAAGGAATGAAGAGACTACTTCAAGGAAGAGGGCACACTATGAAAAAAAGGATAAAAAAAGAGAGAATGTGATGCAGCTTATAGATATGTGTAATAAAAAAATTCCCTCCTCTCTTTTTTCCACTGAAAAGCAATTCACAGAGTGACAGAAACAACTAGGTTGGAAAAGACCTTTGAGATCCTCAAGCCCAACCTATGACCCAACACCACATCGTCAACCAGGCCATGGCACTGAGCACTACACCAAATCTTTCCTAAATACCTCCAGGGACAGTGACTCCATCACTTCTCTGTGCAGCCTGTTCCAGTGCTCAGTAACCTTTTTTGTGAAGAATTTCTTCTTAATGTCCAACCTAAACATCCCCTGGTACAGCTTAAGACTGTGTGTTCTGGTCCTATCTGTTGATGTCTTAGAAACAGGTATACAATTCCATGACAGGCAGAAGCCTGGCTCCTTAAATTTGGCTGGTGTTGAGATAGTTTAGGTTTAAAGATTATGCAGATTGAGATGAAGAGCACACAAATCAACAAGTCTGTGCCAATTCTCCAATCACAAGCTTTTTCTATTTTTTACTCTATTTTCCATAGGAGGCATGCTAAATGTTTGCAATATTTTTCATTATGTCGCTCTGGGATGTAAATTATAAAGGAAAATTAGAAGAAAATATAATATGTGAGTTTTAAAGGATTAAAACAGTAAACACTAGGCAGAATCCAAACTGCTCTGTGATTCCAAAGAGTGACTTGGCTAAAGAAACGATGAAACATTCTCACAGATTAATTCAGTTGTGTAAAAAAAAATCCAAATTCTTCTAGTCACCATTTAAAAATTACTCAAATTCTGGATTTTTTCCAATTGAGTTGGACATCAAGTATATAGCCTACTTTTGCTATCTGACACTTCTGTGAGGGGAGAAATTTTGTATTAAAAAGCATTGTAAATATTTTATTAAAGTATTGTAAGCATTAAGTAAATAAAAGTATTTGAATACTTTATTAAATATTTGTATTACCTGATTTTGGTTTTTATTTATTTCATTTTCTGACGGGGTGTTTCCCTCACAGTACAATATATAACCACAAAAAAATGGTAAACTTGATTTTCATTCCCCATTATCAGTTTTTATCCTAACTACCTACAATCTGCCATGTTATTCATTATCAAGATTAGAGCAGCATTTGAGATATGCAGTGGGACTCAGTATTGAAGATGCACTGTAGAATTTCTTAAGTGAAAAAAATACTAAGGAGATTTTAAGGCTGAATACATGACGAAAAGAGAGAAATGAAACAAGAGGAACATGAGAAAAATGGAGACACAAGATAATGAAGGGTAAACTACAGAACTGAACCGAATAATAATCTTTCCAGAAAAAGAGAGTATACAGAGAATAACATTACATCAGTCTCCTTTGTCAAATAGAGTCCTGAAATCAGCTTAACTGGGGGTTCAGCTTTGCTAAGTTCTACACACAAAATAAAAGGTCAGATCCTGTCTCCCTCCTCCCAGATAGAAATGTCAACAGTGCAGCTAGGGGCAGGATGGAAGCAGGCAAGTGACACCGCACAAAAGATGCAGAATGGCACAATTTAACTGAACTCAAGATGAGAATGTTTCACCAGAGATTTTTCTTCACATAAAGCGAGTATGATTACATCAGAGCATGAGCTAACTGAGAACAAGAAGTTCACAGCTTTGGCATTCCCTGTAGGACAGACCTCCAAAGGCTGAAACAAAAATGCCTTAGGAAACTCTTTCCCATCTATTTATTACACTCTTGCACTGAAGCTGTACCACCACAAAGGGATGCAACTAATAAAAAAAACAGAGCCAACCCTGTCCCAGACAGAGTTTTAACTAGATATAATCAGATTCAGAGACACAGCTGTTAAGCTTACATAGGACTACACAAATGATGATTATGATGATGATGAGGATGGAAGACTGCAAACAATCACCTAGAAGAGAAAGAGCAAAGGGGTTGCTGAAGACTCACTAACAGATCTTTAAAGTTAGCCACATACTATCAGTGTAACAACACAGCAGTTCTCCAAGGAAATTTAGGAAGCATATTCCCCATCAGAGGGGCAATGAGTAAAGCTGATTCTTGCACTAAGACAACTTCTGTCAAACTACTAAAAGATGTTCTGAGTGAAAAATCTGTGCCATTTAGGTTGTCATTCTGAAAGATCTGGCTTTTACAAGTGTATTCTAAAACTTACATTTGGTTTTATAAGTTATCTATTCAATAGACAACTTACTAGGAACTGATATAATTTTCTGAACTTTTATATTTCCATTCCAATGGAGCAAACAGCCATTTCTTCTGGGTTTCCCCTTGCACCTGGCTAAAAATAATTTCATTAGCATATTGAAATCTCAACCAAACCACCAGATGGACAGATTTCATTAAATCAGGGCACACAGTAATAGATTATCAATTTTGGAAGTAAAACATCGTTCTAGTCCACTGTTTTCAACTGTTCACTTCTTATATATATTTGTATTTCCTGCTCATACTTTATGGAAGCGTGTTTCATTTGTTTATTTAAAGGATGAAAAAACATTATTAAACACATCAGGCAGTGCTGGGGAGGCCCCAACACCTGCTTCTCATGAGCCCTGGCAGTTCTTTTTCTGAACCAATTGGAAATTATGTATTACAAGGAATAATATTTACACAAAGCAAACAGCAGTACTAGATAAATACACAGTAAAATAATGCTCATAAATCAGGTTAGCTACAGCAATAGAGATGTAATTCAGGAGATGTTTTCAGAGTGTATACTAGTAGCAGAAGGATGATGGTGGCCAGTAAAGCTGTTTCAAGCTACCAGAAGATGAAAGCCAAAAGTGACAAGACTTTGTACTCAACTGACACTCTTTGTTGGAGCAGCAGTCCCAGCAGACAATTTGATTGCCTTTTCTCTAACTTTCACAGAGCTGTTTTATCTAGCTCTCTTACTATAGCCCCTAAACAGTAAAAAGAACAGTGACACACATGCATACAAAGAACTCCTAAAGTGGTTCTGTCTATAGCAGAAAATGCTACTAAGAGCTTGACCCAAATCAACTCTGAATTTATCCGTATCTTTTAGAAACTTCTGAAAGATAAAAGATTTATCCCCTTAAAACTATAATTCTCACATGTTAGGCTTTGCTTACTAATGAGAATTAGTATGATTGATGTCTTCCTTTACTGTTCTCTCATGCTTTGCAGTAGAATGGTCAAACCTCTGTAGCTATGGCATCTAGAGCCAGTTTTGTGGTGGCCCCTGGCCACACATCCCAGGCCATACTCTCTTCCTGCATGGACAGGTGGCAGAGTTCAGTGTGCAGACACTGGAACAGCAGCACAAGACACTTGGCTATTAAGCAGTACAGTGGTCAAAAAACTGCTCCTCAGTACCTGACAGGAAAAAAACTGTAGGGCAAATAAAAGGAACCTCTAGTCCAGGCATGGCCAGGTGGGCCCTAGGGTTATCCACTAGGGGCTCTTCAACTTAATCACTGTATTTAGTGCATCACCACACTTGTGAACCCAGCCCAGCAGAATACTACTGAATTAAGTGTTTAGTATTTGTAAAACGCTTCAAGATACACATACACGTAGTATTATTCTGACATTGCATTCCTTCAGGAACAAATACCACTGTCCATAACTGGGCTGGTATCTCTTTAAATCTAGACCATTAGAGCTCTCCTGAGAACCCCATCAGTGTACAAAGAACCACTCATTTGATTATTGTACAATACAAAACCCCCTGCATATATCCACAATGATTATATATTCAGTACAATCCCTTTAATGTCAGCACATCAAAAGTGTTTCCGTTGAGATTTTGCATTCATTTTCACATTCAAGTGAGTTTTGTCTTGCCTTCTCATCTCCTATACTTGATCTCTCTCTTTAAACTTGGCATTTCTAGCAACCTCTCCCTGCTAGGTCTTAAAAGTAGATTCTTTTCTCTGCTCAATAAGCAAGAGAAGAGTATATAATTTCCTACTTTATGTACAACATCTGGCACTGTAGAAAGAACTAGTGCAAGTCTTACAAAGGCAGCAGAAAAAAATAACTGAGAATCCTCCTATATAGAAAACAACTCAGCAGCACTGGCTATAACACCTATTAAATATTATATGAAAGGTTAGTAGACTTCCTGGGAGACCATAGTAAAGTATGTAGGATTTGACTGCTGTATAGCAACAGAGCACTGAGAGAGGGCATTTCATCAAACACTAATACCAATCTCAATCTGTTTTTCCCTACATTAAATAAAAAATGTCAAAATAAATATGGCAGGAGTTTATGCTTCCACACGTTAATATTATGGGCGATAGCCTACACAAAGCATCTGCAACAAAATAACCTTCCCTATTTAACCAGCAAGTGAGCTGAAGGTACAAAATTTCCCAAAGCACCAGAATGACTTAACCATGCTGCATTTAGAGCAATAACTTAGACACTGCAGAAACTACACACCAATGATGTTCAGTGAACCCAGGAACATAATTTAGAGATATTAAGCATTCAGAAACAGCTACCTAAGTACTGTGCCTCTTAAGAATCCCACTAGAAGCATATGACAACTTGGGGCTACCATGTGAGGTTAGGATCTATCTTTAACAGTACTCCAACTCCAAGAAGAGGATGATTAAACAAGGATGACCTCCTATTTCAACACAATCCTAAAAAGTAGAACCATGATGGTGAAGTTCACCTTTGCAATGACATGGCAAGGACAACTGGGACAGTGCCAGGAGTGATCTTACAGTAGCATTAGAAGCTTCATGTACTTGTCCAAGGTATTTCACTCAGTTGTCCAAACAGAAAGCAGACTGGTCAAACATGGG
This sequence comes from Ammospiza nelsoni, assembly GCF_027579445.1. Lineage (NCBI taxonomy): Eukaryota > Metazoa > Chordata > Aves > Passeriformes > Passerellidae > Ammospiza > Ammospiza nelsoni. Next base: position 19,550,235 of record NC_080639.1, read on the forward strand.
CCCAGTGAGGCAAGAAGAAAACTTGTTTCCCTGATTACACACTGGTAGACAGTCCTTCCTCATGGACTGTGAAGAACAAAAGTAAGATCAGAAGGTATTTGTCTTCCAGTGATTTTTAATTGCTTGAACTTTTCCTGTTAATAAAGCAATGTTGCTTTCAAAACCTTTTCATAAAATTCTAGCTCTTCAGTCATTTAACACTCATCTGTCACATGCTCCTTAAAGATGCAAAGCCTTCAGGAGGAGCCTGGGGAGGAAGTATCTGAGATAATGTCAGTGTCTGAATCCAGAACTAATCAGTCCACAGAGCCTTGATAATTGTCAGATTCTTTTACAGCCCATCTGCTAAAGCACTGCCTAAAAAGGAATCAAATACCTACAAAAGCCTGTCCAACATGTTTGCGGAAATAATAGCCAAAATTAACTTGGAATGTTGCCATGCACTTACATAAGGTCAGGCACGATGTGGTGACTTGTCAGTACTGATATTTATTCAAGTGGAATAAAGTGCTATTCATGAGCTAAAAGCCAACCCAATGTTTTATTCAGAGTTAAAATGCTTTTTCCAAAGAGGATGGCTTTTCCAAAGTAGTAAGTGCTGGGCCAATTCTGTTTTGTTTAATGTCAGTGGCAGCTTCTGAAACAGCAGCCATAACTTCAACCATTATGCTGGGCTATTCAGGGCAACTCCAGTCTGGCAAGCCAGCACTGTCTCCCAAGGACAGGAGTATGGCTAAGGGTGAGCAAGCTGGCACAAAAACAGCAACTTGGCTGCAAAAGTAACTAGAGCAGACAAGGCTCTCCTGGCTATATGGGAAACCACCAAAGAAAGACTGGGAGGAATTTCAATAGTTACAATTGCATTGTAACTAAAAAAATTTTTGTCCAGGAGCATCATAGGGACTGTATATTCATCACAGGCCTCCATTTTGCCCAAATCCAGCACAGCATACCTGTAGTAGTAACCAGTAACACTTTGGTTAGACTAATAATTTAATCTACCATGTGCATTTTTTTTAATACATTCTTACTGAGCTATTGCTATTGTTCCACTACAATTAAAATTACAAGGGTACGTGATACATACAGCTGATACTGAGCACCAATTGTTAATGTTAAAGAAGTACTATTGCATAGGTCTCATTACCAGGCCATATGATCAACCCTATAAATTTCCAGGAGAACCAGCCCTACAAAGCAACAACAACCAGCCCAAGGGGCATTGCTATGCAACAGTAAGAGCTGGCCAAAACACTTTTGTGATGTGTTTTCCAAAATCTATCTATCTGAAAATCACTGAAAAACTAAGTCCCTCCCTTCTGTGTCCTTTTAAGATGTGACAGAAATCCCCAATTATTAGTAAAGCCAAAGCTACTACTTAAAATCAGGAAGTCCTGAGAGAGTAGAGGAATGAACCCATTGAGACTTTCATGTTAGCTATAGAAGTCATTGCAGCTTCACCTTTTTCTAACCTTGAAATTAAGAATAAAAGTTTTTACAAAACATTTTTAAACTTTTTTTTCTCCCTAACATTGTAATTCCTACTTCAACAAACATCTCACATGCTAAGCTTTCATTAGGTACAGCTCTATCTAATGTACTTCTCAAGGAGTTCAAGTCAGTAATGGATGTAGTTATTCAATGCCACCCTCTTAGATCCTTTTTCCTCCCTCCTGTAGTCAATACTCATCAGCACCTAATTACCCGTATTCCCAGCTTTACAACTTTGTAGCAGACAGCGATGATATTGAGTGGCAACACACAATGTTAGCCTGTTTAGACCTCTTTTCTTAGAATTCCATTTCTGAAGAACCAGCACAAATCCCAATTGCATCCAAGCCCTTCACACCTTCCCATGCAGCCCACGGCCACAACACAAAACATTCCACACAACAACAGCCTGAGCCCTGCCAGCCACTGGCTCCTACTCCTGTGCCCAACATGTCATCTTCTTGGCCAGGTCTGCAGAGGTTGGGAACGGGGCCCTACCATGAACCGGGATCAGTGAACAGATTTGGGACTTTTAGGAACTGCCACACAGCCAAGAAAGAACAGCCAGAAAGGGACATGGCAAGTGTTGAGACAAAATTTGCCTCTGCCCTGTAACATGAGAAACTATCTACACTTTCCTGCAGTAAACCAGTTAGACATTTATAAAAGTAACCAAAGTATACTACAAACCTCTAAAAAGCAACACAGCACTTGGTTTTGTTTTCCACTGTTACATAAAGTTGTTTTTACATCTCAGAAATAAAATTTTAGCAGCCTTTCAAAGGAAACAAAGATGCATATGTAGGTACATACCGCATACATTCTACTCCATACTGCATTTTGGAGTACCTCACTGAACTGATTTAATTAACATCAGCCAGAAAAGAAAAATATAACATGAAGGTGACTCAAGACCTATCTGTATGATCTTTCTTCTAATTAAAAATAATTTTTCCACCGAAAGAAAAGCTCAAATGACAGTTGACTGCTGTCTGCCCTGAATTTTCATGCAATGTCTCATTGTCTCCAACTGTATGAAGATGAATGTCCAGAATAATCAATCATGCCCAACTGTATGTCTTTCAGATCATGGAGCACATTAAAAAAAAACAAAACCAAACAACCAAACAGTGACTGCAGTTGCCACCCATAGTGCTCTGCCTGGCTGCATGGCTGGGAGAATCCAGGTACAAGAGGTTGCCCAGATAGCTCACCAAGCTTCCTAGTTTGGAAGAGAGTCCTTGGGAGATAACAACAGCCCTTCGGTCTTTATTCTTTCATTTTACAATATCTTCTGCTGTTCTGTTTCTAATAAAAAGTCAGCAAACAACTAATGAGACAAGAAAATTAGTGAAAGACCTTCACAGGAGCCCCACACTGACCTAAGAGGCACAGTCAAAGGGTGTTTCTGGAGCCCTCTTGAGAATTATCTTAATTGTCATGAACTGTAACATTGGATCACACTACTTACAGAGGCAAAGGTAGCAATATCAAACTCATAGACACCAAATGGAATAGTCTCTTCTCTTTAAAAAGCACTATCAAGACTTTCAAACTCCAAAATAAAGTGAACAGATCCAAGCTGTGCTTCTTTCCACTTCCTGATACCCTCCTCCATGGTATTTGCTGCAGCAGACTGATAAGTGCTCCTAACAGTGCTACAGTATCTAGGTAACTGTACACTGAGTCTACCCATTACTTTCCCTCTTCATATGGACTGTCCTAGAGCATCCTCTAGAGCATATAGTAATATCTAAATATTAGGTTGTCTTTCTGATCCATCAGAGTTTAAAACTGGACAGGCATTGGGTCTCAAAATCTGAGAGTAGATTTCATCAGCAGCCATTCACTGGAATTTAAAAAGAATGCAGCAAACAAACAGAGGCAGGCAAAAAGAACAGTGCAGCGGCTGCATGGGTCACAGGTGCTCCCACCACGGAATGACCACAAATCCAGCCTCCTGGTTTTGATATAGAGCTGTCCAAGTGAGGACCTGGGGTTTTATTCCATGATTTAGAGCATGTCCTCTTATTTATTTCCAGAGAAGAAATTTAAACTGAATCTGTGGATGCATGTAAGGATTTAGTAATCTTCAGACTATCTCTAAGGATAAAAGTGGTAATGAATGTATCTAAAAATCATCTACCTCCTTGTCCTCCTCTGCAACTCCCCCTGAAGCACTAACTGAATAATTTGCCAATTAAAAACTAGACAGTACACAAGTTTGCCAGCCATTCATTTGTAAAAAGACACAGGGCACCCATTTTAATGCTGCAGTCACATTTTAATCAAATATTAATCTTCAGAGGTCTTTGAAGGGAGGAGATATGTTCTCTTTGACAAGCCAATTCTTAAAATAACTTTTTTTTGCTTTAGCACTTAAAAGGTCAAATGAGAATGCAGCAGGAAAGTCATGGACTAAACAGCACTTTCAACAAAAAGGACTTAGCAACATCAAGCAATTGTCAGAAAGCACAAGCTGAGGGGGATGGGACAGTAAGCAGGACATGCATTAACTTTTAAAGTTTGCCATTGTCCAATTGTTTTTGGATATTGTGCATGACAGTGCAGGTCATCCACTGGAGCAGGAACCTTCAGACTAGGGGCTGCAATAGCTCAATGCCGCCTTGAAGCCGAAGTTCCATGAGGAAATGTGACTTGATCTAATTTTGGAATCTGGAAAAAAGACAAACATCAGGAAGGAAGTTTAAAAAAAGTTTAAGTCCTTTCAAAGAAAGAGGAAACTCAAACCAGATAAATTCAAATAGCAATAAGTCACCATCAAGCTGCTGTGATGTCTCTTTGAGAACAGCACGTAAGAATTGCTTGTACCTCTCTGAAATATTTGAGCCAGGGAGGAGGAAGTCACTACAATCTTTGGATGGGTTTAACCCAATGGTTTCCAGTTGTCTCTGTATGTACTGGTAGTTCAGACCTTCATTTGTGTACAACACACACAGCTCTGCTATGTGTTCACAGAGCTCCACACTTTCCATTTCAGACACTCCTATCTGTAGAATAACTTTGTAACAGAAGGCTGGAATACTTCAGACCCCACAGACATTTAAAGCTAACAGACAGGAGATCTGTCAAGAAAAAAGAATCTTAACAGAGGAAACTACTTCCAGCTTTCTGAGATAAAGAGATAAACTCCTAACTCCACATGAATTCTTCATACTGTGCGTGCACTGTCACTGAGAACAATTCTCTGTAGGGGCCTGCAGGACTGCTTTGGTCAATGGGGGGTACTTGATACAGCCTCACCCAAAATATCACTGAACAACAGGATCAGAAGATCAGTCAGTTCCTGTGATTCACCTGGTAAACACAAATCTCTGAGGGACTTGTTTGCTGAATCAATTATCACTTAACATGTTCCATATTTAAAAAATATTGGATCAGAGAAGAATGAAATTAAGACTTTATTAGCCAAGTCCTAGCTATAGAAGAGTAAATCCTCATTATGCACTAAAATGGTTTAATTTATATTACAGGGTTTTTCATATGGGTGATGGATGCATGTTGACGTCATAATGACGCCAGAGAGCAAATGTTTCCTTCCATTCTCACTTTGTCTCTCCTCTCCTCTTCCTCTTTCCCCTCCTCCCCCCCTCCCTCCCTCCCACCCCTCTTTTTCTCTGAAAACCCTGTATAGGACTTATTTTGAGCCAGAGGAAAGGGGAAAGATAGGCACAGCAAAGAGGGCTACTACCCTCCTTCCCTCATCTCCTCCTGCACAGTGACAAGTCAAACTGTAACAGCAAATTCAGAGAAGGAAAAGGAAGAACATAAACCATTTTTAAAACACCCATTCTGAAATCTTAGAATTATCAAACATAATTGAATGGGAAAGAATTCTAGCTAGTCTTTTTAAAAGAAGAAAGAACACTGGGTTTAGGCTCTACTCCCACTATGGGTATGAAACAGGCACAAGAGTCAATGAGATTTAACATATACAAGTAGAGGGAAAAATCCATAAACTGATCTTCTACCATACTGCCGTTACGGAACTTCAAGTACAATTTCTCCTACAAATACATTCCATAAACTTCAAACCTTTTGGTATACCCAAAGACAGTATATCCTCTCTTGCTTTAATATGCTTCAACATTCCTGTGATCAATACTGAATTCATAAAGTAAACAAGGTCCAGCTGGGTAAATAATGAGAACAAACACACCTTAGGAAGTGGTTATTTATCCTTAATCAACCCTCAAATAACATTATATCTTGTTTCTTGGAATCAGTGTAGTGCTGGAATTTCATATTTCAGCAATACAAATCCATGCCTTCACCACAAGTGCTAATTATAGAGTTCAGCTGCTGCTTCTTCTCTAAGTAATTTAGCAGTGTTCTCACACAGGCTATGAGTGCTGCCAACTCACCTATATTTCCAGCTGAGTAAAGTATCTCACGCTCCCGACTGGGGTGCTGTGCAGTGCTGCTGTATGGCCTTTCAGGGAAAGCAGCAGTGAAGCCCATCAGTAGTCATATTTCTGCACCACCAAACTCCTGCGCAACCATGGTGCAGTCATTCTGTTAATTTTCCCTCTTACATGTGCATGTCAGTGCTAAATCTCTGCATCTGTAAAACACTTTTGGATCCCTGACAAAGAAGGACTCTATGCAAAAGGTCAGATGAATAACTTTCTTCGTGAGAAAAACATTTTAAGATCATTTAAACAGACATCGAAGTCTAGCAATCCGGAAATTCTCACATCTGCTGTTTGCTACCTAAACTCTGTGCTGCTTAGAGTCATGTGTGCCCACATGATCTGCTAAGCTGGGGGCTGTCTCTTGCTCCTGAACTTTTTCCTCCTGCACTTTACAATCAGTCCAGGAATGCTTTCATTTTCAGTGCTGAGTACATGAGCATGCATGTAAACAGTATATGATGGAAGTTAGTTTACACTGGTTTATATTATATAGTTGGTTTATATTCTTCTAATTTATAACTATTCTGTCCTTTATTAGCATTTCTTCAGGAAATGAAATAAACTCATTAAAATTTCAGGACTTTTTTTTTTTTTCAAAACCAACTCAAAAACTAGATCTTTAGGTTTTGGTCCTTAGAATTTAGACTGCACTTTGCCTTATATGGCAACCACAGAGTAAGGGAACCATATATTCAATTTTCATTTTCTCTAGACATGAAAATAGGTATACTGATTATCTTTAGAAAGTATCTATATCAATTTTACTTTCCCGGAGCATATATAGAGAGCATACCTCATAAAGGCTATAGTGTTTTCAAGAGCTATTTGAAGGCTTCCTGCGAGTAGCAAGCGAAACATTAACTCTCTGGAAAGACATGAAGGTTACAAGCTGAAACTCTGATGAACACTTCAGTGACACGCATTTGAAAATATAAGTAATCATTATAAGAATAAAATAACTCATCAAATCCACAGGTCAGCCAGCTTCCTGTTTCTTTGTTATAACAGGAACAGTGGCATCAGCACTGGGCATTACAGGAGAACTAATGACTAGCTGTAATTAATGGCCCTGGGCTATGCCTGAGGCAACCCACTCCTCCCATCTACTCAGTAATCCCAGGAGATCCTCTAGTCTCCTTTGGAACACTAACATCCAGTTTTTAATAAAATTCTTTCTACACCAAATTTTTGTGCTTACATTATTTGGAGGACTTTATGTACATATAAGAATACAGTCAATTAGGGAGAGCATATTGGAGTGAAAAGCAGGACCAGTGCCTTCAAGACTGAGCTCAATGGGAACAAATGTTCTCAGATAGTAAAGAATACAAGTGGGCTTGTATTTCTGATCACTTGCTCTCTATATCTGAAGCGAGAGCTATACTGCATTAACAGCTTCCTGTTACTCTTACAGTAAGAACTGTTTCTGCTCTTTCAGAAAGTCTTTTCTTCTCCCCTGCTCAACTGCCTTGTTTTGCAACACCTCACTCCACTACTAGTACTGTCATCACTGCTGTAAAAATGTAACAGAATCTTTTGGTTAGGTGCTGGCATTTTAAAAACTGGTTATAATGCAGGTACAATGAGGATAATAATCATTTTAGTCACCACTGCCATGAAGTTATTAGCACAGTACAGATCTTAATTTGAAGTTAAAAAAAAAAAAAGCAGTGATATGTCATGTGTTATTTTATTCTCTGCCACAGTCTCTCTTCAGTTACTTTTTTTAAATCCACACCCACAAATTCCCTTTGCAAACATTCACTGACTGCCTTTTGGCACAGACAGCAAACACATTACAGGCTTTGAGCAAAAAAAAAGGAATTGACCAATCTTCTCAGGTGTACTGTAAAACTGCAATGGAGCCTTCAAATCTGGACCCTGGATATTCTCTTCCCTAGAAAAGCCTTGCACTGAAGAATAATCCATTTGACTGAGATACAATCTGGAATAATGCCATGCACTACAGAAGTTATTCTTGACATACCTCAGTTTCATGCGTTGCTAGTTATCTCTGACTGCCGAGCACCACATACAAAGTCTCAGCAAGCTCAGCTCCACACTTATATTCAAATATTCTCTACTATCAGCCTACCAATAAATTAACAGTCAGCAATACTCTCATCACATAGTACAAAAAAATTTGTCTCATGTGTGTTTAAGCTTTCAGCTTGTTTGGATGTCAAACACTTTTGCTCAAATTTTCCATCAAATGCATGCAAGGGATGTCCCAGTAAGGTCTGTCTGGTCTGTGCATATGATCTAATTGAAAAGGACAAAGCTCTGACTCCTGTAGCCAAATGATGAAAATTCTCATTATTACATTCAATTTTTTTAAGACATTGAAAAATCTAACCAGGGTTTGTGTCTTCCTTTGACAACAGAGATCCAGTACCAGAACATGGTACTGACTGTAACATTTTATGAATTATATACAAACACAGCAAAAGTAGTAACAGGCATGGACCAGACATATTTGCTACCTTGTTGTTTCAGAATTGTCCACAGATTACTTCAATATTAAAGCATATCCATACCACAGTCCTCTTCACTGTAAAATGGAGCTGGCAATTTTATCATCACTTATCATGGCCTGGGGAAAATTATGCATTTGTGTACAATTATCAGTTTTTCATGGCCTTTCACTGTCTGCAGATATATTTTTCTAGTGATGGTGGTGCTCCTGAGATGGTTAATTAACTTCCCCTCAAAAACAGATAAAAACTGAAATGACAGAGTTTCTGGCAAGAGAATTTCTGGCAGACGAAGCAAAGTAGGAAATGCAGTTCCTGATATAAAACAGCCCACTCTGTATCATCTGAGAGAAGGCTTGCTGCATGGGTATTTCTCAAATGAAAAATTGCCAGGGTTTAAAACAACTGAAGCTTTCCTGTTATGAGAATTATGTGCTTTACAGATCATGATAAATCCTGACTAAAATATAAGAGAGTCAGTATTTCAAACCATTCTTTTCCTTCATTGAGGTTACATTTACAGTTCAGTGAGTAGACTTGGATTACAAGGTCCTTTTTCACTTGAAGAGACTATTTGTATATATTGCATGAGCAGCATTCAAGCACTGAACAAAAAATTTGGGAAGTGTCTTCCTAAAGAAATTACTCAGTCCCTCAAGAATTTTCCTTCTATTATCCATCACACCTTTCTTTCTGCTTCCTTCCTTCCTCCCACCACTCATCATCTGTCCCAGAAAAATCATGCCAGGTTATTCAATGGCCTTGTTATCATAAGTAGTTGTTATGGTACATTGGTATGCTGAGAAATGGGGTTTGTATGGTTTGTGGTGAAAAGTGCAACCTGATTCTCCATCCCTTCTGCTGAAGTTAAACTGGAGTCATTGAGGAAATATAAAAGTGGGATAGAAACCTGGACTTTTAAAAAGATCACTGGCAGCCCAGTACTGTTGACTGGGAACAAGGAACAACAACCCCATACTACTTTCCCTGCTGAAGCTGGAAAGCTAACTGGGACACAGCCCAAGTGTAGTGTGAGAAGTCACATTATAACTTCTCCCACGGCCTTAATCTCTGTCACTGATGGTAAAGGTGAAGTCTACATTTTATTGCTCACTTTTTCTTTCAATAATTGCTCCCTCCATCTTGTAGTTATTTGTTTAGATTTTTACTGCATAAAAATCCTGGCATTGCCACTATGGGCTCTGAGCCATCTGAGCAATCTTCTTTAAATACACTAACACATCATCCATATGGTTATCCAATATGTAACTATTTACTTTCCAGGATAATCAGAGGCAATAAAAACTGTTAAAAGCTTCACAAAACGTCACAAAATACTGACACCCTAATTAGGACTCTGTGATTTTCACTGAATAGCAGAGTTTTAGGCATCTGTCCAAATTATCCCCTTTTTGAACACACCTTCATTATTATGTTTTTCTTTAAAAAGACTGAAAGATCAGATGAGTGGCTGTCCTTAGGAGCTACCGATTTGAGATCACTGTAGTGTGTGCCCCAGTAGTCTGATATCATGCAGTTCACTATGCTCTGGAAGATATCCACTTCATAGACAACATTTAGAAAGCTTGAAAAGACTATCTGAAAACTAGAAGAAGAGATACTAAGAAAACTCTTTTCAAGTATGATCCTCATCAGTAGCTTATAATTTTTAATGGTTTTCAACAGAGGTTCCAAAATTTTGTAGAGGACCCAATCAAGGTATAGTTTGTTTTTCATAAAAGCTGTAACTGGTACTATTTCTTTTAAAGTCAATTTACAGATAATTTTTTTTCCCCTTTCACAGATTCCATGTTTCGCTAGAAGACAATGATATTTGCATGAGAGATCACTTTGTTGAGACAGCTACCTATGTATTCTCTTCACAGCATGTGCTACACTGTCTGAGGTCAAAGTCACTTAAAATCTTGTAAGCATACTTCTGGCAGCACCTGATGCTGTTGATCAGTGCTGCTTTATACACTGTAGCTTGTGAGCTAACATTTTATGCCAGAAGTTGGTTGTGAGCATTCCAGATGCAATTCCATGGATGGATTAGTGATTATGTAACTTGTGGAACAAATCAATGAGCTCTTAGGTCTGCATGCAAATAGCGAGATGGAAGCTTTTAACGCATGCTTTAAAGACCTGCAGTTCTTAGGTCTCTTGGGATACTTGCAAAATTGTGCCTCTTTTTTTATCAGAAGTGACTAAACCCAAAAAGGACTAGGAGGAGCAGGAGGATGGAAAGCCATGTCATTTCTTTTCCTGGCCACAGATTTCATAAGCTTTGGGATGGGGACACAATATACTCATTGCACCAGTACAGAAATTGACTCTCTGCTATCATGGAACTTGAAAGGCCTCTTCCTGGGGCAATACAGTTTCCTTTTGCCACCAACAGAGATAACAGAGATCAGACTTTCAACTTCAAATGGAAGATGTATTATTCTGTAGACAGAAAATGAAGAAATTATATTCAACCATCCCAGTTTGAGTCCCTATGACTGTCTGTTTCCCAGGACAGCCTGTTGTTTGGGTGTCATGCCACCATAGGACTCATGCTGCTTTAAGGTTTCGGGCCCTGCCTTGGCAGCTTTGGTTGGCAGGAGATTTTTCACTGAACTCAAATGTAACAAGAATATTTTTATGCTGTTTTCCTAAATATCATAAGTAGTAGCAAATTCAGTATGCTGAAATTGGCATCAGGAGCTCCCTGCAGCTCTGAAAGTGCAGGTATTAGTGTCCATTAGCACATTTTAAAGCACAAGAAACTACTTAGCATAAATTTATTGACTAAAACTGAAGGTGAAAATGAAGACCTTGTTGGAGTCCAGTGAAAGAGCTTTACAAGTAACAGTGAAACAGGGTAACAGACTGACAAACACAGAATTTCACTCTGGAGGAGGAGGTTGAGACTTGTCTTGTCCAATGGAAAGTTCATCACAGCCATATTCAGCCCACAATAGACTTTTGTCTCTTCAACTGAAAATGAAACTTTAAAAAAGCAGTTACCTAATTCCAATTTTGTCATATGCACTGCAATTAATTTAGCATCTAATTTAAGTGTGACCACATTATGAAATTTCACAGAAACACATGGAAGCAAATGTTTGTTTTAAGATCACAACATCAACACAACTATAGAGCATCTTAGCAGATATAGGAATTCTAACTCTTCAGAATAACTTCAAAACAAGGGAAACTACTTGTTTGGTTATTTTCATCAACCTGAATAATCTCCTGCTGTTCCAATGAACACAGATGACAGAAAAAAAGGATGCCTTTATTTCACCAACAGAAGCCTAGCTCCATTAAGAGGAGCCAGACTGATTATATTACTCTGTCACGTGTAAAGAGAGTATTTCAAAGAACAAAACATAGGAATCTCTGCCATGAAGTTGACAACTTAAGACCACATTGGGTACACTAGAACAGACATAACAAGATCAAAGAAATCACCATTCGTCTTTGCTTCCTGTTGCTGTACAGCTTTCCTCTCTTTTTATTATTTTCTAAGTCAGACTGCTAAAGCTGTGAGTTCCCAATGGATCCCCTGCTTCAGGAGCTAAGTACAACTGAGGGCCTGTATGATCATCCATATGCACATTTGTATAAAAATAAACTCTCTACTTGGTCCATGTTTCATCTGCCAGTTGGCTAGGTTGTTTATTTATTCTGCTGGGAAGAATGAGCACCCTTTTTGCAACACAGCTTTACCTTCCCTCTTCTCTATTTCCATCCATCAGTCCTGTAGGAAAGTTGCAACTACTAACAGGTAAACCTTTTGTTTTGGCTAAGATCTAAAAAAAACCACCTGTGCTACAAAATCTGAAACTGGCCCATACGCTGACTATTTGAGGTCTGTGAAGTGGATAACAGCCACACAACTATCCCTGCATTTTTCAATTGCCACAAAAATAAACCATTTGAAGACACACTCATACAGGCTGCTTCTAAGCCTCCTGCCAACTATATTTGGGCACAGTTACAATGCTATAAAATAAATAGATGTTGCTCTGTATGTTTATACCTACTTTCTCAAGTGCCTTTCACACCTCCTTTAACATATTTTTAATTAGTTTATTTAAAGCCACTTTCTTTCTCTAGAAACAAGTAAATAAATACAGAAATATTAGTGGATTTTCATAAATGCTTCCAAATTTCCCTTGCTTTCAGACTGCACAGCAAGACCTGCTTTGGGTTTCCCTGCCTTTTTGCCTAAAGCCATGAGAGACAGCCTGAGATTCCACATCAATAGCTTTTACTACACATTTTTTTCTCTTGAGGCAAAGCATCACCTTAACATCTGAACAGCAAAATTCCACCTTTCCTTTTTATTTTCCCATGCATTATTTAAACATGCTGCTTTGAATTCTACAATTAGGATACTCCTGGGTAGTTACAATCAACGTCTTTAACGTCAGGTACAGCAGGAAATGTGTGCTCTCCAGGATAGTTTCACACATTTGTTTGCTGTACAGTAGCCTCAATTTAAATATGATAATCTAATTCAGTAAAAATGAACCGAAATCAGATTTACTGCAAAAAGTTTTAAAATTTAATTTTCAGACTAGCAATCAATGCTTATTCAGTTTTCATCTTATCCCTGCCTTCCCTTTTTGCAGATGCTTAAATGACACTAAATTAAACAATTGCACAAATTTTTAAAAATGCAGGAAAATTACCATCTGCACTAAATTCATGAATAAAAAGGTCCAGATAAATCAGTCTTTGTAAGCACTTTTCTTAACAGAAAAAAATTTATAGAAAGCAAAAATTCTTACAGTAAAAATAAATTTTTTTAAGATAATTTTGAAACATAAGATGACAGAAATTATAAAGGGAGATCTCACTATCATCTCATTCAAAACCTTCCTCAATTCCCAGAATATGACTTAGAGGATTAAATATTAAAACATCTTCAAAGAAATAACTATGTTGAGACGCACAGCAATAAGCCCATTACTATTCACAGACATAAACAGTATCCAAGTATTATCTGCTTAGTATTAAGCTCCATTGCAATTTCCCTAAATCTATGCAAAATAAAAATATACTCTAGTAAACAACAACAATTGCAACAGAATGAAACCAACAAAAAAGGAATCTTAAACTTACATTGATGTGTTATTATAGGTCGTGCACAGCAAGTAGCCCTAAGGATACATTTTAGGTTTTTTATCCATGCTCCGTTCTTGTTGCTGATGTGACCACTTAGGCACATGGTCAAGTTGCAATCAGCTTCTCTCTCAGTGATGTATGAGAGCTGTGCTGATTTATCTCGTCCTTCTGCAGCAGATTAGCACTAATGTTTCTGCTTCTGTATCCTACCTCTCTTCAGCGCAGACCCTGCATTATCATTGGCAATCCGAATTAAAGAGCCAGTGAACGTAGCACAATTTCTTTTCTTTCTGAAACCATTGCAAAGCAGGTAGTCCCACACAAATAGAATATTTTATCCACTGAGCCTATTTTTTAACACTTTTGGCAAGAGCAGTAATCAGAGATGCAGTAGAATGGTTCCAGTAAGTGTGCTATAGTCTTCTAGTGATTTATTCTGTTAAAGGAATATTCTGCTATGCAGAGGGCCCTAGGCAAGAGATGTAATGCAGCGACATTTCAGCCAAAACCATGGGATCTTCACTTTGTAACACAAAGGCATTGTGCTATACACAGTGAAACTCTAGTTTATCCCAAAGAAGTGGACAATGTGAAATTAATTCACACAAACAGGGTTTAGGAGAAAAAAAAGCAAGTTAAGTGCCTTCTATGTTAAAGGTACTTAATATATAAATTGATTAAGTTAAAAATTATTTCATTGCCTTACAGTGTATTCATTTATTACAAAATCTTTCTTTTTGCCTTAGGATTGATATATTTTACACTATGGGATTGGTAAATTCAACTATTAAAAGTATTACAAAGAACATGACTAAATCTTTTTGTTACTATTTTCACTTTGCAGTAAACACCTACTATTTTAGCAGTAAAATACAATTGTTAATTCATTATCTTTTCAATTCAAGACACCATGAGACACAGCTGTTTAAATTTTTATAAGGACTTTGACAAATATTTAGGAAAAAAATGGATGTCTTAGACCATCTTGTCTTGAAAATGTGAGCATTCTGACAAGTCTGCTCACTGTCAAAATGACTCACATCACTGCTGTTCCTAGCTGCTACTCTTTCTGATCATATAAGTATTTCTCCCTGCTTTTAAGAACCAAATGCCATACCTGAATATTAAACAAGAAATGTGTGCTGCTTGAACACTAGCAATATTTGACCAGCAGAAAAATTCTAGCTATTCATAAAGACCTATTCAATGTCTATTGTCAGTATTCATTTTTAAAAAACATTATATGGACTGTTGTACCCTAACCAGGAAAGAAAGTGAAACTGAATCAACTCATTACTTTATAAAAAATGCTAAAACAGAAGACTATTTTTGCTCTAATATGGAAGTCTAATGTGGTCACATCCATTTCAAAGTGCTTTCTGGATTACACATATACCTGCCACAGGAGCACACAACCTTGGAGACAGAATGTAACAAAGACCTAAGAACAAGCATTAGCAGAGTATTTGTTCAAAGGCAGCTTTAGATCTTGGTGTGGGACTGCATGAGACTACTTCAAGCCTCCCCAGCTTTCCTCCTTTTTTTGGTATGTTGTTGATAGGGAATGAAACGCATGACTAAAGAAGGGCATCTAGAAAAAGTGACAATCTCCTGAGGGAAGGTATGTGAAAAAAGAGCTTCAAGGCATCCCCAGCACTGAGTGGGCAGCACCTGGCCATTTCATTTGCTGTACTGCAAAAAAGGTACTTAGCCTTTAGCCTGAAATCTTTAAATCTGGCGTACAAACAGCATTGCAGCTTCTACTGCAGATGCACATAGAATCATTCTACAAAAATCAACTCCACTTCAAACACTACCATTTATATTGAGCCCAAACTCCTATCAGAAGTTTGTCTGGAACCTCATCATTCTGATGGTTAGAAAGAAATTTCTGATGTACACTTAAACACTCAAGCTGCTTAGTACCCATCTGATCCTGAGCAGCACCATGCTTTAACAGTTTACACCCCCTGAATGGTGGTCTTGTCTACTTATAGGCACCAACCAAATTCCAGATCAGCTTTCACACCAAGACTAACCCAGACATGTGCTTTTATCATATAAAACAAACAGTCCATCTCCCTTACCACTGCAGTCCTTCTCATCACTTCTCCCAGTTTTGAGTTCATGTCTTCTGAACCCTGGAGAGCAGAACAATATACTGTGTCCCACTTGGACTCAACACAAGAGTTCATTTTGGTAGACCAAATAAACTGTGGTTTTAATACATGGCCCAATAACATGTAAGCCTCCTGCTCCCTTATCTTCAGCTAAAAGCTATGTATTTATCTATAATGAAATTCTGACATATATGAACATATTGGGGTGTGTTAATATGTATTTTCTCTGCTATACTACATGAGACCATGAAGTTAGGAATTTACATATGTCAGTGCTGGTTGGTGTTAAGTGCTTATGGATGTAACATTACTGCTGCCCCCCCTGCCAAACTCCCAATTTTTACTGATACAACATATTGGTTTGATAACGTAACTTCCAGTTCTGTGAAAAAAGTTGATTCCACAACTATTCAGCAAGGAGAGGAAAGAATAGCCATTGTATCACCGTTTGCCACTAAAAAGCATCATCTGCTCTTTCCAGGCTCCAGTGGTTTCCTTAAGTGTTACACACAAGCTATGGAAACAACACACTAATACTCCAAACATGCAAATGGATTATATGTATTTCTACAGGAAATTACTCAAGGCAATTGAGAGTGTAAAGTCAAACAAATTATCATCTATAATTGAAAACATGCAAGTAACTTTTAATTAAACATCACTCCTCTACTGAAAAAAAAACACACTAGAACTCTACTAAAAGGGAAGATAGCTAATAAGGAGGGGGAAGTGGAGGGGAAGGAATGAACAAAACACTGTTTTGTGAAGAGGCTGTTGTTCACAAAAAAAAATTTGCAAAGCAGACTTTTAAATGCATTTCTAACTTATTATTGATTCAAACCCCACATCAATTTCAAGCAAGGCAGGCAAATACAAAGTACCCCTCCATCTCCCTGTAGCAACTACTTGCTGACCAGTTTCACAGATTGTTTTTTGTGAGTTTTCATTCCCACATTAAAAAGCAGAAACTTCATACTAGTAATATTAATTATTTTGTTACATAAGAAGAGAAAATACAACTCATGGTCTCCTCCAGGATACCACAACCACTTATTATATTTTATTCAATAAAAATTAACTCAATTCTTATCCAAAGACTTTGTCCAGTTAATGGATACCAGGAAAGGAAATTCACCTGCCATTTTGAAATGATACTCAGATTAACAGTATGGATACCCACGTATAATAAATGTCTTGGAGAACTCTTGTGTTAGGAAAATATGTATTCCTACTGTTGCTGGGGCTGGAAGCAACAGCAGTACTTCCTTTGCCCCACATCTTCCCATAACTTTAGTGCGCAAAGTTTACAAGAATCCACTCAAGTATCAATACTTAATGGGCTGATTGATAGCATATATCAGTCCTGAAGTTGAATATTCAGAAAGTGTAAAAGGCGGAAAAATCCACATTCTCTTGTTAAAACAGGAAAAGTCTGTCTCTTAGAATAAAATTACACCAAGTATCTTTTGTATATGAGGACAGATGCAGATAACACCCTCTATAAGGCAACTCCAAGTGGCAGATGTATGTAAATACATCAGAAAGAAACAAAAATGAAAGTTTTGATGTGAATTTCTATTATAATCTCAAAGCATATAGTCTTTCAGCCATACCACAGCAACAGCATAAGTAAATGCCCCAGATATTACAGGCTCAGACTGAAGTGTAGCTCTTCCTTGATAACACATTATGTAAAATGGGTACAGGAATTAACTCTGCTGCTGCATCAGTGTATTCAGACATATCTGCTTAATTGCCTACACTTCTACTACATTTCACTCCTTTAGCTCTGCAGAGCAAATGTGCTAAGAAATACTAAGTGACAGCATAGTTGTCACCACCTTTAACAGTGCAAGAATTATTTCCTTACTTCTTCATGATTGCTGGTTACCTAGTAAGATCAAAATGCCACAGATAAACCTAAGGAGAAACACCCAATAAACCCTTAAGCAGAGCTCAACAAAGCTTCCATTAAATGCTAGCAGGAACAGAAGTGACAAATGCAGAAAGAAAAACCGTATTAATAAATCTGTGGAAGGGATAGATACCAGAATACTGAGAAACGACAGCAGAAAGAAAAAAGGCATTTGAAAAATGTTTCATCCTTCCAGAGAGGATATAGGCTTGAAGGGTATTGGCAGAAAGGAAGAAAAAAGAAAATAAGTCTGTACTGAGCTTTTAATCTTTTCTTAATTGTACTGAGAGTCTCCAGCATTATCCCCAGAGAGAATTAAGTATAAAAGACTAAGTTACTCAAACAAGTTCCTTTATAACAAATCCTTTCAGAACAGCATGACTTCTTTGAAGGACTCAGTTTCTGAAAGATTAGGTCACACAAAAATCATATTTTAATGAGTATTTTTATTATACTAAAACAAAATTGTACCTGATTCCACTAACCCGCGCTCAGGAATATGTGGATAGGGTTCTGTGGTAATAAACAGAATAGAGCTTGTTTGTCTGTTTTGGTTAATACTTCAAGAAAGGAAGGATTCGTAGTCAAAAAAGATATTTTTCAAAGGTCAAGAGAGTGGTGGTATGCAAAATATAACAGAAACTACTTGGGAAATGGTCAGAGGTTAAAATGTCATCAGGTTGAACTATATCAGTTCAGTATTAGATACAGGATAGCAAGGTTTCACTTTAAATGCTTATTATTTATCACCCTCAAACAGCTGTTATATAAGCCTGGCTTAAAGCTATGTACAGCATCTAGAAAGAAAACAGTATTTTATCAATGTAACTTGAAATTAACAGAAGTAAAGTTCATTCAGAAGATTTAATGTGTAAACTTTTAATTGTGAGTTTCAGGTTTCTTTCAACTTCTTCATTTGTGATTTAACTGAGAAGGTATTTTAAGCAGAGTTCAGAGCAAATACACACTAATGGTCGTATGTAATCAGGCATGGGATAAAGGATAAAGAAACCAAGCTATAAGCACTACACCAGACTGATGGTATGAATCCACATATTCTGCTAAACCACTGATTTCAACAACAGCCTGTAATAGAAATACTAGATGAAAACACAAATTTTATGAACATCTAATTAATGAGATAGTTCAAAAATACATGGAACACATGCCTTAAAAGGCACCACATCTTGTGTGATGTTCTTCAATATTTGTGGCATAAACAACTATTCACCAAACAAAAAATATTTATCCATAAGCAGACTTGCTTCCATAAATCCCCTTGAGATTTAAACATTTCTGAGGGTCAGGAGGACCTTTCACATTCCTGGTGAACAGATTTCTAGGAACTTTTTGGCTCACTGAATGAATGGAATTTGAGCAATACCCACTAACCATGAGAACTGTAACTGGAGTTTTACTGCTCAAATTGAAATGAGGATTGATTCAAGAGCAAGCACATGGACTATTTGGGGTTTTTTTAAATCTCTTTCTTTTCTTGATATCTGGGACTGGCCATAATCAGCAAAGATGACAGGCTGAGCCCTGTAATTCTTATTCTCTGCCAGAGGAGAGATACTCCATATTTAGGTCTTAGTTTTCTATATCTTCCTTTTTAAGCGTACCTGAGGGATGCCGAGAGTTCGCAAGGCTTTGATATGACTTCCCTCAGTACTGGGCTGACCATTGTGTTAAGCCCCCCCGAAGTACTTAGGCACAAAATCATTTGAGGGATTCCAGCCTCTTGTTCTCATATTGTATCAGCTGTATCAGGGGGTAGAAACTGCTACAGAAGGGATAAGGCTAAAGAGAATTGAACACTACCGTCATCAGCCCATGCTGCATATTATACAAGGAGAAAAAAGCAATTAGTAATTACCTGGGTTGAAATCTCACAATGCTCATTGATTTCAATATGGTAGTATTTCACCATGGATGAAAAGAAGGGAGGAACCAGGCTAAGGTTTCTAATAATCACTGAATTCTGATTATGACCAGGAAAAGGTATTTATGAGCACTGTACTATCTAATGCAAGCAAAGAGCACTCTTCTTTTGAACCCATTTATTAATCCATATGCCTAAACTATTCATAATGTCTGGGGTTTAGCTTCTTTTAAGTTGCAGAATACCCATTCAAGGGAGTACTCACTAAAAATAAAATTTACATTCCACTGAATAGGACCTGTATGTTTCATTACTCTTGCTACATGAAAGTGAACATTTTTAAAATATTTTGTAAAAATATTTTTTAACTACACCACACTGTGGGATTAAAAAGGAATAAGACATACTATGATACAACAGCCTTGCTTTCAGCTTGTGCTAATCTGTTTTAAGATCATCCACTACCACAAAACTCCTTGTCAAAGATCGCTAAATTTTTTTAATGCTGCCAGGTTTCAGCTAATGGATTTTTAAAATGTAGATATTAAAACATATCCATTGATCCAAGAAATGGTATCAGATAATTTGCCTCACCCATAATATAGTACAAAGCAGAAAGCAGCCATTGAAATGCAGAATGCAAGCACGCACTCTGTGTAGCAATGCCTTGGAGGAACCCATCACTTGTATCAATTGCCATAAAGCAACAAAAATCTCAAGCTTCTAAGGGCTTGCAATTTCTCTCAATAACCTGCAAACTAAGAGTAATAATAGATAAACCTCTATTGTAAGGAAGAAAAAGTACAATTCATCTGAAAAGAGACAAAGGACATAGATAACACCAACCAGAAGGTCAGAAAGGGTCCATCTCTGAAATAACCCATTCAAATACAACAGCACACTGAAGGGATGGTCTGTGTTAAATCCAGAGGTTGAGAAGCGTAAGCAAAGCCCTATGCAGCTGATCACTTTGGTATGCACTTCAAGGCTGGAAAGGGAAACTGCCAACCACAAAGAGCTAGAACAAAGGTCCAGGCAATCTGACACAGAAGTTTGACAAGGCAAATCTAAATTTGCATTGTAGCATCTACATACACAATACATATTAGATACAGAGCAGATTATATATGCACACATATCTGAAAAAACATAATTCTGTTAGGCTTTTTTTTCTCTCTGTGACAGAGGAGAATGAGACATATTTGAGAGCAAAAAGTATGTCTGGGAAAAAAGCCAGAATCAATTTTATAAGCTTCAAATGTTATGATTCTTCTAAAAGACATTTTTACTTAATAAAAATGAACTAATGAAAGATCAGAAGTTTTTTTCCTGAAGTATTATTCATAGACTCCCAGTTGTGTTTTGCAATATATGTTTTTGCCATTTAGCACATCATGCTTAGAGATACCACATTTAATAATACAATCTGCTGAGGATGAAAAACATTTTCTTTGCTAATAAAAAAGCTGGTTATAGAAAGTGCAAGTTTGGCAGTAAAGCTTCCAAGAAAAATTGCAGCCTGAAAAACACCTGCAGACTTTAAGTGTATACATTTCAGTTTGTCAGATGATTTTCTGTAATTTAAATATTTTAAGAATCAATCAAAATACTTTCTTTTCTTGGAAATCAGATGAATTAACTTTACATCTAACCATGATAAAATATGGGAAAACCAATAAAGGCATTACTTAACAGGGAGACTGATATGTTTCTGGATGTTTCAATTCTTTTTTATCCAAGAAACAACCTCAAATAAGTCAAGCTTTCTGCAATATTATTTAAGATCTTTTGAAGTGCTAATGAACATATAAGCATTTATATGGAATGAAGATAGGAATGACAACATATTTTTGCACAGTGTCTGGTATAATGGGATTCAACAAAGGGTTCAAACAGATGGTCATTATTACAATGATACAGAACAGCACTTGCAGAAATGACATGGTAGGATGGCTCAAGAGAAGCCAAATCTACACAGTCCTATTCCACTTCTGCACGGTGATCAGGGACAGAGTCACAAAATGCTGCCTTTGATATAGATTCAGAATAAATCAGGAGACAAAATACAAATCAGTTGTAGGGATGACACACAAGAACATGCACCAGGAAAGTTTGCTGCAGAGAGACATGAAGAAGGATCAAGACCTTTCCAACCAGCATTTTCAGTTGCTTAAGAGGCATCTGAAGCACCACTGACTGTCACCTTAAACCAAGAATAACAACAAAGAAAGAGACACTCTGAGTTAAAACTAACTAGGTCTTCTCCAAGAATTCTGCCTCATGGACAATATTGAATATCATAATAATAACACAGTAAAGAATCTGAAACAGAGCAGACAATTACCAGTTATGAATTTTTCAGTCACAATGTCATTATTTAGCAAAGGACTTATCACAGCAAGACTCTCCCAAAATGCTTTTACACTTTCATCAGTACATATCACGCCAAGGGAAATGCTGCATAACTGAAGTGAAAAATCTTGTTCCTAGAAAAGCTTTTCCATTGCCCATGGCCAGGAAGGTTACCTTAGGATATAGACTGTCATAAATACTGTTCACAAAATCTGTATCTATTCTTAAAATATGAAGTGTTTAATATAACCAAACAAAAGCAGCAGTCATCATGGTGCTATGCTGACAAACATGGCTGGCTCTGATGTATGTTTGGCTCCTGAGGGTTAAATGCTGTTTCATGCTCATTAAAATCTGCTCTACCAGAGAGAGCATCACTCGTTAAAATTAGAAATGTCTGAAAAAGCAAAACAAAAGGATGAAAACTAAAACCATATTATGAAGATGATCAAAACCAATGTAACTGCAGTACTAAAGGCCAGAATCTGCTCCCATGTAGCTCCTCATGTAATAAATCAGTTGTGTTGTATTCATTTGAAATATGTTCAATTCATACCAGCAAAACTGGGAGCACTATCTGGCACTTTTTCTTGGTATAATAACAATTCTGGAATCTTTCCCTGCTACTCACTTGCATGCTTTCTCAGTATTAACACAATGTATGA
Organism: Ammospiza nelsoni; assembly: GCF_027579445.1. Lineage (NCBI taxonomy): Eukaryota > Metazoa > Chordata > Aves > Passeriformes > Passerellidae > Ammospiza > Ammospiza nelsoni. Next base: position 19,572,691 of record NC_080639.1, read on the forward strand.
AGGTGGGATGTTAGCTATTTTCACAGCTTTGCTCACATCTAGCCAATTCTGTGTTTACTGTCATATTCTAAAACAGGGCACAGGGATTTTTTTTATATTCTTCCTCCTTCCATGTGTTCCTATAGAAAAAAAATCTTGCCTAACATCACTTCATTTTTCAGTGTCTCTCACACTAGCTCTGTGTCTTTGCATAAAAATTTGTATTTGTTATCAGCTGAGATTAGCAGAAAACATAAGGCAACAGATTCCACACACTTGGGTCCTTCTGATGCCTTAAGACTTAGCTTTTATATTTTTCAGATCAGTACTGCTTTAGTATATAACTCTAAAACTCCACAGACTCTCAGCTACTGTTCTCCCATTTTATTCAGACAAACCAATTTCTCTCTAGACCTGAAATTCAAGGACACCTCACTTTCTCAGGCACCAAAAAATGTAAACAACAGTGAAGTAGAGGGCAAACTGGGGGAATGTGACTCCATTACCTGAAGCTGTAACTGGATAATTAACTTCTGATATGCAAATAGATCAAATTTATACCCATCCAAAAAACCCCGTGATAGTTGTCCATCTTGGCTGTAGTCTCTGCGAGCCTCCTGCACTGCCCAAGGTTCAGCCTTTGAAGGCCTTTCAATAAATACCTACCTTTAACTCTGCCTAGCCTCTGTTCTAGGTAGCCTCTCCAGGCATCACTTCCACAACTCTCTTCTGTCTTGTATTCTGTATCTGATAACATGGAATAATTCTTCCTTATTCTGACAAGATGACTATTTGGGAGGTTGGTGAACACAGTATTCTGGGTACATTGAAAATGCAGGCTACCACAATTTGACCACTTTCACGTTTCTCAAATAAAATCCCATTAGAGAGACAAATCATCAAGGAATCATTTGAGCAGTCAATGGAGAGAGTGACATGAAGCGGGTAAAGACAGCTGAGTGTTCCATGACCATCTTTTTATACTTTTGTGGGTCTCCAAGCACTTCACTATTTTAAATCCCATGATCACCCATCCTGCAAAGCTAAATATTCTGTATTTTATTAGCTGTAGTTTTATACCTCTACTATGTTTGCCTATGGGAAATCAGTAAATCAGGGCAGAGACTTCTGCAATTGATTACTGGGCAATAAACGGGCAGAGTGGTACACCATAAATCAAGGTGATAGTTTAGGGGCTGGACATTAATCTGATTTTTTCTTTGATTCTCCTCTTCCAATATTTCATTTCTCAGATCAAATTTAATCTCTCACTCAAATGAACTGGAAAGAATTTCTGGTTTGTAGTACTCATTGGTGAAAAGGTATATTAGAAAGTACTGACATTTATGTGAGATTCCTAACACGCCTTAAACACACTGAAGTGTTCAGGAGCCTGCCAGAGAAAGAACATTGTCATTGAACAATGCAACATGTATTTTCCAACAGCTTAAGGCAAGGCAAAGGCCACCTCTGAAATGCTGCCTATTGCATTACACAAGGTTACATGCAGTAACCTCCTTTGACAAACAATGCACTTACAATATGACCAAACCAATAAAAATTAAAATCCTTCCATATTTGTTTTCAATGTATTTTTACGTGCCTTCATAATTCCTACTGCTATAATTCCAGGACATAAAATGAGGCATAAAATGATTTTATACCTTGATATGAGAGGTGTGATTAGATATACCTTAAAGTGACAAACTGATATTCCATACAAATATACGGAGAGCTGTGGTCCCAATTCTGATGAACTCAAGCATTATTCAGAAACCCCACAGAATAGTGCTATAGCATCCCCTTTCATACATGTACTTCCTACATGGCATTCCAATGAAATGGCATGTAAAACTTCTGTTCTGACAGACCTGGTTTTAAACTAGCTCATTAAAACCTAGTGCTCACAGTGCTCAGAAAACAAAGGGGGTAAGATAGCTGCTTCTCCCAAAGCTATCATTACAGAGCAGTTCAGTCTGCTGAGGGCTACTGAATTAACAGCAGATGGGCAAAAGCAAGCAGCAAGTTATCAAGTTATCACTACAGTTTATCAGTTTACAAGATGTGTAAGGGCTGCTGAATAGGAATTAAAAAAAAAAAATTATTCTGACCTTATTGACCTTATGGGGGCCAAGTCTCCCTCTCTCCAAAGTCACTGCATGCTGAAGTAATAGCTGTTCTTCATTACTCAAGTGTTTCTCAAGGCATGTTCAGTAACTTCTAACACAGTCCACACAAAAGGAAATCGGTTATTTGTATGTTATCCAAGGAAGGCTGAGTAATACACCACAGTAGGAAAGACCTCCAAAAATAAGTCACCTCTCAGCAGATTCACTCCCTTCCTGTCTGGGTTTGAATCAGTTTACAACTGCATGAAAAGACAAAGCTCAAGGATGAATTACGGAGAACTGTAATGATCACACTGCTCAAATGCACTCATTTCCCTCCGACTCTGTTTAAAAGAATCCAGTTATTAGGGGTGGAGCAAGGTAGTGCTCAACAGGATGTGCGTGACCAGAGCTCCCCATGCGTAGCCTTCTATTTTCATGTCTATTTTTGGATGTATTTTCCTTTGTGCTTTGAAGCTGTTTTTTGGGCGAGGTAGCTAGCACCACAATCACTTTACATGCTGAGGAAGGAAAGCAAGCCCTCATCAACACAAACTGTAGTTTTTCCTACAGATCCATAGAGTATCTTGGAAGTCTACAGCGTTGTAACAGTAACGAATTACTTTTTTCACGTTTTTAGTGCTCTTCAGACACCAAAGCCAAGGACATTCGGTGCACAAAGGAACAATCACCAGCGATTCCCATAACCTACTAGCTCTTTATCAGGAAACAGTGTTCAGCTGTGTGAGAATTCAGTGTGAGATTTCATCATCTTTAATCCGCTGTAACAGCGTTGATAGACAACGAGTCTCCAAGGATGAGTAAGCAGAGAAGATCAACAGATGTTCCCCAACAGGATGCTACTTTAACAGACACAGTCATTAGATAAAAGACTGGCTCATTTTAACTGGTAATTGTTGTTATCAGGACAATGTCATTTGTTTTGACCAGCATCCCCTGACTGATAGAAATGAAGGTCACAGAAAATCTTTCTGCACTTAAAGGGCTGACTGAATATAGGGCTGCATGTATTACAGAAGGCACCTTACTGTATTTTTACAAAGAATATCCTATCTTTTACTTAAAAAATATTTAAATTTAAAAAGCTGGCAGACTAATACTAATTTAAAAAAAAAAAGGTCAGTTTAGTAGTAGCTATCTCTTTTTCTTTCAGGTATAGACCCAACTACACTAGTACTCATGGAAATTAATACCTTTGCTGTATATTGCGCATTAAGTACATCAGTAAAACATATCTAATCTGGGAATCATTATACCAATACCATTGCTGCTTAGAGCAATACAGCTAATACAGGATAAGTTACTTTTCAATTTAAACAAAACTCAGAGAAGTCTGCAAATTCACAATACGAAGTTTCAGAGATACTGAAAATTCTTTCTAAACTTAGAAATAATTAAAATAGATAAACTTTCTCTCAAAATCTAGTTTCAGGATGTACACTAAAAGTTTCATAAGCAGCATAATGGATATGTAATTGTCTTTCAAAGAACTGCATTGATATAAAAATATTTGCTGCAAATGTGAACTTCATCAGTAGGCTTCAGTATTAACAAATTTTTAGTGTTAAGAAGGACATTTCATAGCTTTTACTCCTAGCACTTCAGATTAGTTGTACAGAAAATTAAAGCCAATACTGAATCTATTTCTGTTGTTTCATTTTCCAAGATTACCTTCACAATCTAAAAACAAGAAAAAATACTTAAAATTGCAGTATTGGATTTTCTTTCCTCTGAAGGAATAACTCTGTTATTTGGTTAAAGGAGTTTTGATTAGTTATTTCTCTCAAAAGAAGGAAATAAATTTCCCCAAAAATTAATTTCTTGGGGAAAACCAAACAAATTAAAAATATCATATATTGTATTTTTACACTTCTATTATTAATTATTAAAATTCTACACACATAAAATCAGTAACCATTTTAAGAATACTAACCCTACAATTTATTTAGGCTGTTCTTATACTGCAGTATTACATTATTTTGGCAATATTTTACTTTTTTTTTTTCTGGATAAACTACTTCTTTCATGAATTAAATTCTCATTATGTGGACAGTTGAAATTTGCCCACAGTAGATTTTACAATATCTGGATTGTAATGAACCAACAATTGCCTTTCCCCATTTTTCCATGGTACCATATGTATTAAATATCTGTGATCCACTCTTGACTTTGTGTGGGTTTTCACTAAACACAATTAAAAACAGAATGACATGTAACAATAACAGTTTCCTCATACAGACTTTATCACAGCAAAGATAAATGAACCTTAGGATAAAGCAGAAAGAACAACGCAGCATCAAAAACATAAAATGTCTCCCTTTAGAAAAGTATTTACCTTTCTTCAGGTAACAACAATACTAACAATAATATAGAACTGGTGCTACTGTTGGGAAATTTTTCTTACATAATTTTCTATCGACTTTAAACATTGTCTCTTTATCACACGCTAGCTGCAGTTTATGCAGACTCTGGGATTAGCAGGTTGCAAGGAAATAAGTATTACCTTGAAAAAATGAACAACTTTATTATATCTGAGACCAACCAGCAAAGTTGTATTTCATTGAACAATTTTCCACTCACTGAGAGCACAGGGATAGCCTCCTTGAAAGAACACACAACAAAATATATGAGAAGTTCACTGTAAAATGGCACAAAAGGCAAAGAAGCACCACAATCCAAACTGTGGTCTCTGACTGACACCTGCAGCATTTGTGATGTGTTCTACAGCTCAATTTCATAAAGGCTGCAACACACAAGGTGTATGCTAAAGCTGCCTGTGATCACTCCAGTACTTCTAACACATATCATCTTCCACAAAAGCATCTATCATCAAAAAATTCAGCAAATTCATCAAAAGTGCTAGAAGTTAAACTGTATTACAGTGATTAAAGAGCAAATTATGTTGAAATTATTTTAAAAACAACTTTAAATATAAAATTCAAAAATTTTTAGAAGGGAACCTCCACGTCTCCAATAATCCTGGTAAGAGAACAACAATCTCTGAAAGCTTAGCAGGAAATTTCATATGCATGAGAGAAATGACTGTGCTTATACCAATTAAAAGTGAATTTTTACAAAAATGTTACCAGAGAAACCTGAAATTGGATTTATTCCACCCATCATTATCTTGTAAAGCACTATCCACATTATCAAATTTCTGACTACTGACAAATGCTGCATATGTTAAAACAGATGAGACCACTGGCATATTTCATCTTTTCATGCCAAGGCTTAAAACTACAATGCAGCTGCTGTAGCAAAAAAAAACCCCTGTGAACTGCAAAAAAATATTGCCTTGTCAGATTCTTCAAATTAACTGCAAAACTTCAGTAACTGTAGAAATTGCCAAAACATTTTAATTTCATTGTAGAACCTGCCAAAAAACAGTACAAATCCTGGCTATGCAATTCAAAGAACGATTATCTGATACTGTCAGGGCATTCAGTGGCAAGCATGTTTCACTCACACAGTGGTCTTTCACGGCTTGGTAATGCTGCACCATTAACTGTGCTCAAGGTAACATATTGTCAGGCAGGTGATGAAAGTGCCATTTCCTCCATCAATGTAGATAGTTGGGGATCTGACGTTTTTTCTGATACTGACTTCAGAACTGCTTCAGGACAATTATTTGCAGTATAATACTGCTCTTTCATAGGAAAACAAAGAAAAAAAATCCATCCATCCACAGTTAGAAGCTGAACTAAAATGTTAAAACCAGCACCTATTTCTTAAATATAATTAGTGTCCCTAGACCTGCAGCTTTAGGACACTGTCACACTATCTGGCAGCTCTGCACAACACCTACAGTCACCATTTCAAACAAGCTGGAAGTACAAATTGGCAATGGTGTAGGCCAGGCCAACAGGATGCCTTCCAGTTCCCCCAACACTTTTCAAACCAAAAGCAGTGCTTGCAAAATTGCAAACAGATTCAAGTTCAGTAACTTTCTGCAGCAACACGTTAATGAAGTTTTCTCTGCATGGATACCAAAGTAGACACACTACAGAATGAAGAACCTCAGCAGTATGTTTTCCACAAAGGAAAGTTTTCAGGGAATTCACATGTAATCAGTAAGTCAATTTTTAAGTGATCTTGATCCATCTGCAAATTCTAAACCCCTTACAGCTGGTGATGAGACAGGAGAAAATGAGAATAATTTAAAATTTCAGAGTATAATAAAAATAGACTGTCCTCATAAAAGCTGGCAATAAAAGCAAAATTAAGGCTAAGAGAGCAACACCTGCAGTATATAAATAAATTCTACCAGAAATTCTACCACCTAAGTTATTTCATTACAAGAGGCCTATAAGAAAGAAATACAGGAGCATGTAATCATACATTATATGAAGCACGAAAGAGAAATGAAAACTTTCCTTTTTTTCCAAACTAATTTAAAATAATTATACTTTGCTTATGATATAAATGTCATCATACTATGCGGTGATCCATCCTGGAGAGGATGGGCTGTGGGCCAACCATGCAGCAAATAACAACATTAGACCCTGGACACTACAAAGCTAAGATGAGAAATCTCTAGTAAGGTTATGGTGAGAAGTGAAGGAGAAGAAAAAGATGATGGGAACATTACGCAGATTAAGTTATTCCTTATAAGATTATGTTCTGAACCCTGCCGTCTGATTAGTTAATCTTGTGCTCCACATAAGGTATTGTTTCTGTTTCTCTCTGTTCATTGGTTCCCTGCCCTCAGATAATGTCTATATAAGGCTGTGTTCATGCCTTTTGGGGGTCTTCTAAAGGAGCTATGTACATCTGTGCTGTTTATGCTTTGTGTTGTGACCTTGCGTGCCTCCTTTTATCTCCATTAAAGCTTCCCATTTCTAGCCCCTTAGTCATTCCCATCCCTTGTTTTATTTTATTGCCACACTCCCAGCTGATTCCATCCCGGGGCTGCACATGCCAGCAGCAACAAGGGCTCATCCAACATGAGATGCAACAATACTATATTACAAATGCTTTCAAAGTCAAGTCATTTTTTTCTGCATTAACTGCAAATAAATCTGAACTTACCTCCCAAAGTGCTTTGAAGTCCTTCTGCTCAATTCGAAGGAGTTCACTATGTTCCCTGGTAACAATGGTAGCATGGCGAGGAGTGTTATCCAGAATGGACTCTCCAAAGGCAGTTCCTATTCCAAGAGTGCATATCGTCACAGCATCCTTTGATTCAAAAAAAAGGACACATTAAATGTTTCAGGATGTTTTGAGAGTTTTTGTGTCTTATTTTTAATAGCACTGCCTTGAGATCCTTTTGCAATCTACTTAGAAAGAAATTTAATTTAAGCATCATCAACAAAAAAATCAATATTCTTTTAAAACAATATGGGAAGCTTTAACATAGAAACAAGTGGGACTTCTATTCTCTATATTTCTATATCTATTTCTATATCAGTTGAATTAGACATTTCTGAATGCAAATCTGAGAACACAAGAATCACTTTCATCTTTACAGAAACCTGTGATCTCTGTTAATCTACCTCTAAACACCGCTGATGATGAGATCTTTAGAAATGTCAGAGATGATGAGAAGGTAACTAGAATCAGAAACGCAATCTTGGAAAAGAAACTTCTGTCCTTCACAAGCTACTCTCATGAGAAAGAAAATTCACCTGTTATGTTTTCTGTTCTGAAAACGTAACTTTCAATTATAATATCCTCTTGTATTTATATTGCGTTTCTCTATTATACAAGCAATGCGCTTGTACTGTTGAACCAACTTTTGGCCCTTCTGCTGAAAATGCCAGCAAATCTTTCAATTGTTAATGGATGCTTCTCAATCAACTACCAGACCAAAAAAAAAAAAAACTTTTCACATAAATCAGGGATTTCAAGAAAACTATCAAATTTCAAACAACCTGGAAAAAACAGATCCATGTACAGAGCCATAAGAAGGTCCCAAACAAGCAGCAAAGTCCACTTCAAAGGAGTCTATATGAGCACATGCCATTCTAAATGATGTCTAAATGAATCTCCCTTGGCCAGGAACTCCTCTGTAGTAGTTCCAATAAAAATTTTGAGCTACTGCAGACCAAACAAGTAGCCATTAAACAACTTGCTTGAATCAAGATCTTTAGATACATGTTCTATTTTCAGCTCAAAAGTTGCTTTGTTCCTCATCACAGGCTTGAAGCTGAACACTCACATGTCTTTTTTCTGAGATGAGCCTTATCTGATGGTCTGTTAAGTAATTTTAAAAATTAGCCATAGCATAAAAAATTTAAAATCATACAAACTGTACTTAACAAAGGAAAAATATTGCATATGCACACAGAGAATTACAAATAAACATATAAAAACACATGCTACCTTTACTTGATACAACATGAGAAGTCTAGTTTAATTCTAAAATGTAGGATTCATGCAAAATCAAAGCAGAAACGTTTGTTATCCTCGTGGCTGATAATCCAGGAGAGATGCATGAATGTGTTTCAGCACCATTTTCTGTTTTCAGAATTGCCCTGCTTTTCTTTCATGCATGGAATAAGTCATAATAGGCAAATATTATTAATATAAAGTTAGTAGCTTTGTAATTGCAATACACAGACAAAAGCCCATAATAGTCCAGTTCCCTGAACCATAGCAAATTGCTCTTACACAGATGTTACCATATAAAATTGTGTTCAGGAAAACAAAATCACTTATGTCTCAGAGAAGATCTAGGAAAAATTTACCAACTGTCAGAAATAAATTTTCAAGGAAGGAAAATAAGAACAGATTTTCTTTAACAGAAAGAATAGTCAGGAATGAGCACCTTGGCACCTAAATAGAACCCTCTACAAACAGACTGTAATACAGTTTATACACTGAAATCTGCCTTCCCAAGCTTACATTTCAGAGCTGAAACACTCTATGCATGGTACAATACTCACAATGGCATTCAAAGGATCTACAAAGAAAATGAGGTTACTGCTCATACAAAATTTGATCTCCAGATATACAATACTTTATTCTCAATCCTATTCAGAAAGTTCAGATAAAAGAGCTCTGTTCAGGACAGGACAGCCAAACAGCCTGGCCTAAAAGAAACTTTTCCTGTAGGTAGATCATATATATTGTTTACATCTTCTAACTTCTCACTCACTCCCCTCCTTTCAAAAAATAAAACTCATTTTAAACATTTCACCTTCTCTGACTGTTTACAACCCTAAAGAATAATCTTTAATGACAGAACAGACATGAGAAGCAAAAAGGATAATTGTTGGTTAAGAAACTATAAGATAACTTCTGATGAGGCATTTAAGCTTAAGAAATAAATTAAAACTGTGGAGTGTTAGGTCAAGAGGCTGGAATGGTCCTATCTACATTCATTAAAGGAAAATCCAGGCTTCCATCCAATGCCTTGTTAAGGATGACCTTAACAAGAGGCTAGATGGAGCTAAAGAATAAAGTAGCTATTTATTAAAAGGGCTCCATGGACACACCTTGGGCAGTACAAGAGCCCAGCCAGGGCTACACCCAAAACGAACCAAAATGGTCACAAAATGGACAACCGGTCACGAGGTCTCTCACTTTTATAAGTTCTAGTCCATTGGCATATTGGAGGTATTTGTCCAGTTATAGCTTTAAGTTATGAAGTCCCATCCTTCTAGTTTTCCTCTCTTCAGTCCACCTTGTTTATGCTCTCGGGCCTGAAATTTGGATCAGTTGTCCTTGGTCCCAAGCTAGAGGAGGAATTGTTTTTTCTAGCTACTCTGTGAAGAGAGCTTACCATCCCTTAATATGAAGCTCAGAACTACACACTAAAGCAGTACAGACTCTGAAAAATATAAAAGCTAAAACCTAATGCATCACATCAAGTTATCAAGTTCTTTCAGATTTTTTCCCCAGCCATCACAGTTCTCCACAGAAATGCAGTTTCACAGCCCACTGGGGTGCAGACCTATATGCCTTCTTCGAGGCTTCAGAGCCCCATTTTCTCGCTACCCCTTGTTTATACATCTCCAGCCTCCTGGGGAATCAGGTGTGTTTCCTATTATGCCTGTTAACCTTACACTCAAGAATCTCCTGCTGTTCAGTGAAGACTTCAGGAGGACTGCTGGCAGCTCAAAACTCCCTGTTTGCTGTTCCCCTCTGCAATCCCAGAAGCAGCAGGGTGTTCTAGTGGCTGGTAACCAGCTAACATTCACACAGCTATTTAAAAGGCAGTATTAGAGACTTAGAAAGATGAGATTGCTGCCATTTCTATCTGTCCTCTGTACACACTATAAAACAGTAGCATTCAAATCAGAGGCTGCTTGTGTATTCAGTTTCACTGACTCTTACTGCCACATGAGACACATGCAGGGAATGCATTCTTAAGCCTTTCCCTCACCCCCCCCCCCATCAATCCAAAATATTATTGAATTTGCCACACCATTTTAATGGAATGGATGAGAATCAGAAAGAAGGCTCTGCTTTATTCCCTTCCCCATCATCTCAAGGATCATCCTGTATCCCTCCTCCTTGACTTGTGACCTTCAGTTTCTCAACCTGGCAAACAGAATTTTTGTGTGTAAATAATATCCCGGTGTCGGAAAGAGAAATGAAGAAAACAGAGAAAGACATTACTAGTCCTAGACTCAAAGGGATTGGGGACATTCCTTTGAAAGTTTAGCTTGATCAACATTTTGAGTTTACAAGGGAGCTGATGTAGCTAGATTGTTTTTGATTTCATCATTTTCTTACACCTTGCATCTTTATCTCATCTGTCAATCTGTATCACTCTAGAACGTCGTACTATCTCTATGTTTAACAGGAGTTTTGCCAAAGCTGGCATTTTGAGACGCTTGCTTATTATTACTTTGACACAGTTCAGTTTGTCCTCAGTAAAAATTTCCTTTTATAACAGAGAAACCAAGGATATACATGAAAGTAAACTATGAAGTAATTTTTCTGTTCCCTTACCCTCACTTCAGTGTTCCAGCCATTCAGACAAGAAGTCCATATCAAAATATTTCTAACAATAACACAGAAATACCTTCTGAACACACTAAAACTGCAATTTGCAAACATGTTAAGCCACCCTCTTTACACAAGACAAGGTTATTTACTTAAAGAAGGCATTATGCTTCTACAAAAACTGTGAGCAGCTTCTCTTTAAGTACCTAATTAAAATATGTATGGTTCAGATTAACTGTACTGTAATACTACATTCAAAAAAGCTACCTGCAATGTCTTAGATGTTTTCCTACATCACCTGACAGAAAAAGTGAAATTATTTTTCTATATTAACTTCCAATAAGCAAAGTTCAAAATCAAAATTAGCACAACCACAACACAGGAGCTCAGCATGAGCCAACACACTGCTGCTCAGCTTAGTACATTAGTTCAGCTAATCTCTGTGTTACAATGGGTAAAGCAGTTCTCATGTTCAAACTAAATAATTTTAAACTAGCTTAGGCATATTTATACTACTAACTACAGTACAAACCTATGTCACAACTTCACAAAGGTTATCTCCAAAATACATAATGACATTTACATGCTGAAAGCAGTATTGAACTACTGTGTTTAAATCCCTTTCCTTGCTGCCACTTCATCTTATCAGACACCTCCTTTGTCCTCAGTTTCAAAGAGCTGTGAAATTCTTCCATTTCTTACATGAACATCTGAACCTCTTTCTTTACAGTCATTCTTCTCAGCAACCCCACTAACTTATTTGGCTTTTCATCCCCAGCCCTCTGCATCTTCTTACAGCTGACACTGCTGTACCATCCAAGCACTCACAGCTCCTCCTTTACAGCTTTTATAAAACAGGCTAATTGTTTTTTAAGTCAATGCTCTATGTTAAATTTGGTCTGTTTTTAAAAACTGACCAGCATAAAAAACTCCATCATAACATAGGCAAGATAAGCTGGCAACACGTGCCGGCACACATTATAATTCAGCTGGCAAAATAGAGAAAAAAACCCCAGAAGATCAAATTGCTATTTGGTCTTTGTCTTTTTCCTTTTCATTCCATCATAGATTATCAGAAAAACCTTTGGGGTAAAAGGCTCTGAATCTGATTCAGAAAATCACAGTGTTGCAGAATCTGACAACATCGTAACACTGATGTCATAATGCATTTATTCCCAGCTTTATTCTGAGACATCGCCAACAGTCATCCTTAGACTGTCCAGCTTCAAAACAGAGTTCAAAAATGAAACATACACAAGGCAATTTGTCAGCAATGTATTTAAGACAACACCAAACCAGGAATATCCCTAAGAGAAACTTCTATTACTAAATATCTCAACATTGGGTAGACAACAGTGCCAAATAAAAATGAAAGTCAGAATCTGATCATAACTGAGGGCAAAGACCTCTTTCTGATATATTCTATAGAGGCTGACTTTTCTGTTTATTTTGAAGGTAACTTAACAATATTTTTCTATGACTTTTAAGAACTGTATTTATCAGGGTGTTTGTTACAAACAAGTTGAGGCAAGACCAAAGCAGTTCATTACAGTTACCTCTGGAATTCACAGTGAGACGTTTTCACCCTAGAAAAAGTCCTCTTCGATCTCTTCTTGATTGTTGAATGCTCAGAAAAAATCCATTAATAGTTTTCACAGACAGCAGACTCCACTCAGGATGTACTGGATGAGTAATCCTGTCAAATCCCTGTAGCCATTCCAACGGCATATGAAATTACCAGCACATTTTACCAGCTCGGTGGGACAAAACTAACATTAACAGCAAAATTTTCTCTGGCCAAACTCTTTAAACAGGTGTGTATGTTAAATAGCCGAACACGATTTACGAAGCGTCCATTGCAGCACTGAACACTGCCCGCGCCCGGGTTTGCTCTGTGTTCCAACGCTGCCCTCTCGTGACAGAACACAGCTTTGCAGGCAGAAAGGATTTTTGCAAACCAGTGGGAAAGCGAGGCTTTATGAGGTCCTAAATATCTGTGTCTGTCTCTATTAAAGTCCTTAAAACAACAGATGTAAAAGTTCCTGTTATTATAATATCAAATAATAGCTAACGTCAATATTTCTATTTACATGAATTCTCAACTTGGTCATAATCAGTATTACTGATATTTTCTGAGAGAAATCACAGGTGTCTACATTAGTAAGCTACTGTGCAACAAGAATGTGTATGAATTAATACCTCACTAGCTACACTGAAGTCTTGATCCATTAGTACCTTGAGATTTAATTTCTAGTGCAAGACATTTCCCTACATGACTCTGTAGGAACAAAGACTATTAAGACATTTTTAGTAGGGACCAGGTGCACAATAACTTACTGCACTTCTCATGGGAGAAAGCTATCAATCACCAAAAGTGACTGCACAGAGAAGTAGCACATGGTAGCTGGTACACAATGCATTAATTCCTAGGCTTGATAAAATTTAAGTTTCCCAAGCACACAGATAACACGCCTAGCAAAATGGGACTCATATTTTTAATCAAGAGAATTGATTTTCTGTATTTACATTAACACTGTAGGCATCATCATATAATCATAGGCTAATTCAAGCTGCAAGAAAACTCAGGAGTTCATATAAACCCTCCTGTTTATCTGAAGTATTAAACAGTGTCCATAAAATTTCACATTTTAACCAACAGGAACCTAAATACCAAGTTAGCTTTCCTTCTACTAGGAAAGACAGAATAATCCTGTACTTTTACATGAGTCTACAAACTTCTAAACTCAGGTAAACACCAGCATCTGTCCTGCTCTGCTGGAAGTTTCTCATTAGCATCAGTGCCATTTATGGTATAATAGTAACAGCAGAGCAATTAGTCATTATTATGACTTTGCAAAGGACCTTTGCTCCTGGGTGATGTGATTGGAAAATGTGCTCCAAGTACCCCTACGCCTTAAGCACTGGTCATCCATCCCCAGCTGGGAGCACAACGCTGTCAACTGAGTGTGCCAGGGCTGCCCTGACAGCAATACAACACTGTATTGTTGTACAAATATATACAAACCCATCATCTGGGTTTGTAGTGAGCACAGTAGGCAGGGAGTGCTAGCAAGTATTTCAGTTTCAAGAATGGCTGGTACCAGGCCAACAAAAAAGTACAGGCAAGACTGTACAGGAACTACATCTAGGAGCTACAGGCAGGAGAGTGAGAAGGAGACCAAGAATGGACAAGGAGGGGCATGGTATAAACCCCAAGCTGGAGCAAAACCAGAGAAAATGTTGGACTCAAATAATATTTAGGAGTCCCCACACATGAAAGTTATTCAGACAGGAATGGTAAATGCATGGGCTGCCATGTTTTTGGCAGTGAGGCTATATTCTAGGACAGCTAGGCAGTGGTAAGAATTCAGTTCATTGTTCACGTGAGAAGGAAATGTGAGGTAAGAAATAACTGCAGAATATAATTTCTAGAACTAGAATCACATGAATTGTAATTCAACAGCTTCCTACTGGCAGGAAAATGAACTTAACCTGAACAAGCAGAAAAAAATATTTACATTATATTCATTAAGAAAGTAAAGTGTTCCATACTCCATCTAATGGAACAAATCAACACTCCAAAGAGATTCTTAATTTAACATCCAGATTGTGCAGATGTGTTACTTTCTGAGTAAAGAGCATTGATTCTTCACAACAGTGTAGTGCCATCTTTTGGCAAACACTGGAAAATCCTGATTGCTTTAGACATCCACAGAAAAGGGTCTCATAAGAGCCCAGTACTGTTCCAAATTGTGACAATACCAGTGACAGCCAGGCCATGCCAAGAATTGCTCAAATTAAGCTAATTATACTCTCAATCAATCTCTACTTAGTACAGTGAAGAGGCTGCTAAAAATAATATGAAAGAAGTTCCTTTTGCATCTACCATTCTACTGCAGGAAATAGAGAGACCCAGTACTCACACACTGCCCTGACTTGCATTCTGACCCAATTGCAATGGTGATGCGATGCTCAACAAAGCGAAAAAAATCCAATTTCTGCTATGAGCAAAAAACTTTCCTCAATCAGCCAAACTTTGGGCAAAGAATACACCACCACAAACCCCCCCTACACATGCTCTTTTCAGTCCAGGTGGGGAAAATGGGTAGCAGTCTCTGTAAGGTCCTGGATAGCTATACTAATGCAAAGGCACAACGAGTCCCTTATCAGAGGTACAACCCCATGGGACATCATGGGACAATCACTGGTCTCAAACATGGGGGCAGGGAAGGGACAAGATGCCTTCCCAGAAGACTAAGCTCACAGCAACAGGTGCATGACATTAGACAACATGGATGGGAGACTCTAAAAGTATCTCATCCCTTTAGATTTTTATTTACTCTAAATTTTATAAATCCAGGAGCACCATGATACTGAGAAACCACTTTAAATTTGGGGAGAATTTGACTTGTTCGTCTGTTTCTTAACACTGACTAGGTATTACCTACAGGCTTCTTGTCCAACATGGCAGCAGTTCCAATAGTCTGCTATTACTACACCACTTCCCCATTCCTGCAGTGGAGACTGCATTATGCTGTTATTAGACTGCATTGCTAGTGGGTTCACTTTGAACTTCCTGAAGAAGAACTGAATTAAATATTTCTAGAGAATGAATTAACAACTCTCCAATCTAGCACTACTGGAAAAGACAGAGGAGACTTGTTTCGCATTGAAAGCTAGATCATTTTCAGAGCATTACTCTTCAGTTTCTTGTAATCAATGGTATGATTTGCCTTCCTTAGACTAAGGACAACTAAGACTAAAAGAGACTCAGAGAAACATATACATCCTTGTGATATGACAAAATGTCTGTATAGAATGTGTTGTTACCTACCTCACCATAAATTTTATTCTTTCTTTGTACTACTGACCAGATGGTTGCATTTTACCTGGTGGTTGCTTGTATCAGACACCTTCACATCCAGTGATCCTGTCAGGACAGCATACCAATTCGTCCCAATATCACCCTGACGGAATACTGGAGAGATGAAATCTTGTCAATAAGAGTTATCTTAGCAACAGTAATAAACATTTTCTCACATATTACTGCAATACTGCAGTCACTGCTGGCACCATCCAATTTGCTATATGAGATTACTTATTTACAATTACAGTAATACTTCCAGTGACACTGGAAAGCACATATTTTAGTAAACTAGTCAATACACTATGGAAACAATGAAAGCATAGAACTGCTTCACTCTTCTCCCCAGTTTGCTTCTGTTCTACTGTTCTCTTAGTTAATTAACCAACCAAAGAAACAAAACAAACAAGGAAAGTTTTTCAGAACAATGTCCCTTTGAAATTCACAATCATCCAGTGCAGACACAGCTACCAATGAATTGAACAGCGACTGCAAGACTTTGATGTCCAGGCATTCCAACTGTGTGATTACAGAGCATCAAAATCCCTCTTACTCTAAGTAAATTTCAGTGCTGCATGCCAGATTTACCTGAGGTGTTTCTGAGACTTTACTAATACCACAGGTTTTCATCAGCTGTTCCCCTGGTATGCATTCCCATCACAAGACTAACACTTATTTCCATCTCAGCTTCACAGACCAAGCACAGGTGTGCACCTACATCAGGCCCACGGGCTGCCAGTGCAGGCACAGAGCTGCTGCACCTCTCAGCAGTTTGCAGCTCTGCAGGTCTGGCTTGTGCCAGGGAGCCTGGAAACCACACACTATCAGTGATGTGCTGCTGACACACCTTTGCCCCTGGCAGCACAAAGCACTGGCAAAAGCAATCAATAACACATTTACAGGAGAAGAATGAGGCTTAAGTCCAATGACTGGCTTGTAATCTTTCAACAGAACAGTGGTAGAGTCCTACATCCTACTGTATGCCCTGTTACCATAGATTCACTACACACTGTGTTTGTAGAGCAAGCAGCACTTTAGTCCTGCCTTGCCCCATGACTGTGACTGTAAACATTCCACTGATTCTGCTCTCATGAATCTCCCACAGACAATCACAGTCTAACCCGCAAGTTTATCTACATAAAATACATAATCCTATGAAACTGTCTTACATGTGATTCCTTTTTCCAGATTTTCATAATATCCACAGAGACATATCTGCTGGAGAAGGTTTGGATGAAATTTCTCAAAAGCTTTTACTTCTTTCAGTCGTGTGACTATTATATCTACATCTTCACTAGAACGTTCCAAAGGCCTGCAAGAAAACAAAACACAAGGGCTTAATCAGAGAAATATCTCCACCTGCATGCACTGAACTTAAAAATGTTTGCATTAAATATCACACCATAATATAAACAAATTAAAATGCATTTTACGACTACATAATAAACTCCTTCCAAGACATCCTAACAACTGCCCTTTATCAACTTGAACATGATTCTTATAATTTCAACACAGGCAGCATCCAGAAGCCCACACAGCACCAAAGTCTCAATGCAGCATCACTGTACAAGTATATATGATGATACAGTCCTAATACTAAAGATCTTAGAATAATTAATAGCTTTAGGTTTGTAAGAAAACATAACAAACAGATATCCAAACACACAAGAGGTCCATGGAATCAGTGCCCAAAACAAATGTTCTCTATGTGGCTAAATGGAAAGCATTAGATACCAACAGTAACTCTTACATCCAGGCTTCTCTTCTGCATTTTACTGACTATAAACTGACTTTCCTCTTCTCACTTTCAAGGAAGAAGGAAACCTTTAATACGTATATTGTCTTCCATGAAGTGTCTGTATCTTAATGTTGGACAAATTAAATATGCATGCAAGAATCTTAATTTTTCATCAGTAACACTCATGAATTTTAATTCCAATATTTAAAATATTTTAAACATTTGACAGCAACACCTTTTAAAAAAAGCAAGATTTCAAGGAAAATAAAATTGCAGAACGCTCTACAACAAAGCAGCATGTAGACCAGCAGTTGAGCAGGTTCAGCATACTACTACATATTTATGAAAATAAAGTGAATTAGCTCCATAACACACTTTAAATGTGATTATCAAATATTATGAATCAGCAGATAAGCCAAACACTAGCTGACAGCATTAGAAAAAGAATTATAACAGACTACATGCAAACCACTAAGGACAGAAAGAAACAGAATTTTCCTAGGACGTCATACTCAATCAGATGAAGAAATTATTCATGTATAAAGACATAACAGAAAGAGAGATAACTGCTAGTAATCATTAAGCTTATTACTCACTCAAATGTTGCTAGTTAATTTTTCTGACAAAAATGTCCTTTCCACCAATGGATGGGCTTATAATGAACAGAAGTCAGATAGCTACAATGAGCGAAGGCTAAGTTCACAAATACATATCTTTATTCACCTTATTGTTATATTAACAGTGTAAGCACTCCCTCCAACAAGATTTTTTAAAGATTCCTCTTTGAAATCAAAGACTTTAAGGAATCCAAATCTTTGTCTCTGAAGAAACCCAGATGCTACTTGCATTGAATCTCAGTATCTCATCTTTCTTATTAAATTATGTCAAGGAGTGATTAAATCTCTATTCTTGTTTATACTCCAATTTACCCTTATTAACTACAGATGAGAATAATAATTCTCTGGTGTATGCACTTGCTTCTACATCACAGTGACATTCTCTTACCACTTCAAACTACAATCAACTACAATAGCTCTCTTTTGAAATATTTCATGTAAGATTTTCACCCATTTCTTTTTTTCTCGACTGTGCACTAGCTGGCAAGTATTAATAAGCATTAACTCTCTTGTAAAAATCCTTTTAAGAAGATTAGGAGGTGCAGCTTGCAGGCAGATTCAAAATCTACTTATACAAGATCCCTACCCAACTACACTAACTCTTGAAACACTAACTACCTTAATTTACAGACTCTCAAAAAAACCAGCAAAACCCAACAACTCAAAAAGGTGAGATCATTCTCAGAAAATCATCCAGTTCAAGATTCAGCTGTTTGGTTAAGATAATTAATTCTTATTCATAAAAATTAACAAGGATTCAACTTGTCTGACAACAAGATGCCTTTGGATTTTTTTCAGAGGTCCTGGGAAATGTCCTCAGTGTTAAGGAGTAAGGAATTACCAACAGGTTTCCCAAGGTGAGATGGCCCTTAGGAGCACATGAAATTCTGTCTGTGGACAATTTCAGACTGCAGTGTAATAGTAGTATTAGTAGCGCTCAAACTCATTTCTACTAAGTGTTCATAATCTATAGCAATGAATCTGGTTTCAAAAGCCAAGTATTAGTTACTGAGAAAAATGTACCATGGCAGCATTAACTGCTTTTCCACAGGACTGCAAAACTCAGGCAAAGTTTGACCATTTTCTACAAAGCATCTTTTAATAAAATTATCATCATGGTAACTTACAATTATCATTAACTTGACATTAATTATCATTAACTTAACATTAATCTATTTATGATGCCAAATTTTGTTTTCTGTTTCCTAAGTACAAGCTCCCTAACCTGGAACATAAACAGTCTGGACAGAACAACATAAATTTATTTCTTCATCATAGCTATCTTACTGTAAACTTGTTTTTGTAAAGCATAGTTTGGAGTAATACTTAAACAGCTAGTGTTATAATACAGTCCTTAGACAATTAATGACTCAATCTATTAATAGAAAAGTACTACTGCTGGCAGATGGAGAATTATTCAAGCTTTATTTTCACTGCAATCACACTTTAAAAAGTCAATGGTATTAATCCAAAAAGGAACCATTCCCCAGAACACAAAGATATGCTACAAAAGTCAATCCCAAGGAATATCCCTACACTCCCAACATGGCTCCAAAAGCTCCTGGAAAGACCTTTCCAGATACCTCATCAGATTACCTATAGACAGCTCTCTGTGATCACCACTGTTGTTCAATCTCACCGAGCTTGGCCCTCCTCTGCTGAACTCCTGCTGCTGCAGATTTATTTCTGTTCTGCTCTGTTGTATTGATGCTGATGCTACTAAGTATCCCTTCACTGCTGATGCTGCAGAGTTACAATCTCATATCCATGAGCAAACAAAGTCAAAAAACACATTTCAGTGGGTCTTCAGCTACCACTTCATTTTCTGCTAAAGCAGAAAATTGTCCTGTACCCAGTTCTGAAATCTCAAGACCAATGTATGGAATTAGGATCATAGGTTAATCTAAAAATATGAACAAATATATTAAATCAATTAAGTTTCTCCAGCTCTCATTTGATAGATGTATGAGCTGGAGTAAAAGCATTTTAAGGCAAGTGAAGCATCTCCCCCCTAGACCACCCCACTCAAAATAAATTTTAAGTCAAACTGTGCGGACATCTCATTTCACTGCAGCCAAAGCCAAGGGGGCACTTTAAAAGTTGCAAAGCAAAGCTACCAAATAAATTATTAGGAAAGGATGAAAAGCAAGAGTAATTTATTTTCACCACCCTACAAGCCTTTCTGCTTTGTTTGACCCCAAAATGCCTTCTTATTTATATTACTAATTTGCCTCTTCAGAGCATGGTAAGTTATTAGCTGGCAGTAATGTTTTCACACAAGACATCATCTATCTTCTGCTTCTTCAATACAACACCCCAGCATACATATACAAGTGATAGCATCAATGCTAGTTACATATTTCTATTAAATTATGTCAATAAGAGATTGATTTTACCCCTCCTTATTTGGATGTGAAGATTTCAGGAGCATATTTTATAGAGACAAAACAATTTTCTTGACAATGTCTGCTTGACTAGCTATGAAAGGCAATTATTAAGAAAATCTGCCCCAAGTCTATCCTCATAAGGCTGTTAAGCTCAACATGAGTGCTGGCAGCCCTGAAAGCCAGCCACATCCTGGGCAGGATCAAAAGCAGCATGGCCAGCAGGTCCAGGGAGACGATTCTCCCCTTCTGCTCTGCTCTCATGAGACCCCATGTGGAGCCCTGCACTCAGCTCTGCAACCCCCAACATAATAAGGACATGAACATGCTGAAGCAAGTCCAGAAGGGAAGCATGAAGGTGACGAGAGGGCTGGAGCTCCTCTCCTATGAACATAGGCTGAGAGAGAAGGCTCCAAGGAGATTTTAGAGCACCTTCCAGTACCTAAAGGGGCCTACAAGAAAGCTGGAGAAGGACAAGACATGTAGTGACAGGTCAATGGGCAATGGCTTTAAACTGCAAGAGGGTAGGCTGAAATTGGATATTAGGAATACATTTCAAATTCTGAGGGTGCTGAGGCACAGGAACAGAGACACTATGGATGCTCCATCCCTCGCAATGTTCAAGGCCAGGTTGGCCAGGGCCCTGAGCAACCTGGTCCAGTGGAAGCTGCCCCTGCCCATGGCAAGAGGGGTTGGAATGAGACAATCTAAGGTCCCCTCCAACCCAAGCCATTCTATAATTCTTCTTGAATTTTTAAATGTAAACTACTCAAGTTCAAAGTTCAAATACAGATAGAGGATAACTGTTACAATTCTTCACATACACAACCTGGGCAAAGTATTTCTGCTCACATGTAATATACATAGCTCTATAAAAGAACCTATTTTGATTAATTATTTTTAAGATTAAGTATTTGAATGTTTATGTAGGATGTTACGAAAGACTTGTTAACCTAGAAGAAAGAAACAAGTTGGAGTTTTTTAATTTGCTTTTGTTAACTTAATCTAGCTATAAACTATTACTTTCTGTTACCATATGTCCTTTTCTTTAGGTTCTTTCTCATAGTGGGTTTGACATTTGAGAAAAAAAAAAAAACGAACAGATGTGGTTTTACCTTCTTTGACAAGATGCCTCTAGCAGTTTAAAATGTTTATTTCTATTAAATGTGTTCAAAAACCTGAATCGTGCTCCAACTGAATGAAAGCATTGAATTCCCTTCCCTTGATCTTGTTAACTTTTTAAAACAGCAGTATTTCAATTCAGACAGCAATGAACAGCCCACGAAAGATGAGCAGATGGATCTATTTCTTCCACTGTTGAGACTGTAGAAAACAGCTAAAACACTAGAACAGACAAGTAAAACTAGTTCATCGCTGGGTTAAAACCAAAGCATCAATGCAAAGATGCAAAGGCAAACTCTATGAGCTGGAAAGTACCAGTAACCTCTACCATGGGCTATTTAATGAATTAATAGTACTTTAAAATATATTCAGCTGTGAAACATGAGCAAGTAGACAGCACCAAGGAATGTCAATTAAAACCAGATCATTTCGGTACTTTCTCCTGTCCTTTCTTCTGCCCTTTCCTGACATGCAGAAAAACAATGCTGTAGGACGCAGAAAAATACCAGCACCAACACAGCATCTTCCCTTAGCGAGAGCAGTTCAATACTGCAACCCTCTCCTCCACACAATGCTGTAAGGAACTTTGACTTTTCATTTCTCTTTGAGAAAGGAAAGTTTAAGAGTGGAATACCAGGGATCTATCGAAGCATTTTAGACCTTTAGTAAGCCACTTAAATGCTAACAATAAATGAAGTTACTTTTAATCTGAAGTACTTTCCACATAAGGGTTTACTTCAATGGCAACAAAAGATAATTAACTTCCACCAAGAGTACTTTTCACTTTTTACAGTGGTATTACCAAATCTGTTTTCAACACTCACAATTCAGATCCTCTTTCCCTTGTCATGGGAAAAGCCTCATCATGAGGCTTTTAAACAATAATCACATTACTATTCTTTTCTCTTGAATGTCATTTTAAGAGATTTTGGGATTCCAACTCTCATCTCCTCTGACAAAGAGGAAAAAGAATTTTAGTTAAAAACTGTTTCCTAGGATTCTTACACACCTAAATAATTCTGGAGTTTAGATTTAAAAAAAAAAAAAAAGGCAACACAAAATTGCCTGTGCTTAGTTTTCAGTTAATTACTACTGTCACCTACACTCAGAATCCCTGGGACAATCTCTCAGATCCTGTACATAAGGTACAAGAAACACTGTAGATAATCCTGCTCTACACAGGTACGGAATGGCCAGCCAGTTAAATGCAGACTGACTGGCTGCCAGCCGCAGGCAGACAGAATTTGTTAGAGTGGAGTTCTGTCTTCTTTAGTGAGGACAAAAGGAAGGCAAATATAGGGGACTCTCCTTTACCTACCTCATTATCATATTTATCAATTAAATCATTTTGATCAATACACTGAAAAATTATTGGAGAGTTAAACAGAGCAATCAAGTGTGCTCATTTCTTTACATACCCTCATGTATCAATTATACATCCTTCCAAAAGATGAATTCTTAGATCTGTATATACAGTGGAATGGCAAAAGATGTATTTATTAACTGGTTATATTCATAAAGATTTCTCTCAAGTTAAAAAGACACTACCTGAACAATATAGATCTAGTAGCAATTAGACTCTTTTCCACCTTCATTTGCTGTCTACAAAGACAGAATAATTCAAGAGAAATCAAAATACAGAATTACACTCCTTACTTTGCGAGAATCTTTATGAATTACAGATGCTTTGTAATCAAGATGTGACTAAATCTTATTGAATTAAACATCCAAATTTCATAAACATAAACTGGAGCTCAGGGCAGTTAAAATTCCATTTGATAGAAGTAAATCCAGATGAAATTACATTAACCAGCACTGCAGCTTCATAATAAACATTGAAAGCACTTTAATATGAAGACAGACTCTGAGATACACTGCAAATGAAATCTGTAATTGAACAATATGCAAGTGATGATATCCCTCAATTCAAACTCTGGCCACCACTATTCACCAACACCACCATGCCAAATGCACCTTTCCTGATTTAGGATCTGCATTGTAACAGCTAGTGGAAATTTAAAATTTACAGCAATAATGGAATAAGTTTTACAGATTTACATTTGCATGCATTTTGACAACTGACAAATTCAAAGATGAAAGGGAAAGTCAGTTCAGGAAACATTCATGGATATTGATAAAGCTGCAGAAATAGAAACTGATCATGCCAAATACAGAGCAGAAAATACAGCACAAAGGAAGTATCATTAGAATTATGAGCTTTGTTAAATGCAGCAAATTGTAAGATGCAGACAAAAACAGATGTCATGCTAGATAAGAAAAATACTTGTAATTGGAAAATATCTGGTGAACACCTGACTTTGAGGGCACAATTTCAATTCGCTGGTTTGCTGGTTTTTTAATTCCTTTTGCTGGAATATAGAGTTTTGTTATAAAAGAAATTTAATCTGCTCAGACTATAGGATTTTAGAGATCAAATCCTAATAACACGTCAGAAAGAAGTCAGGCAACGAGAGTTTAAACATGTTTCCAGTATCATCTGATGAAAGAGAAAACCTATAGGTGTACATGTAGCATACCAATCATGCAGCCACTTCACAAGACTACCAAGTAAATTTGAATGTATCATGTCCTAACTGTCCAATGTGCACATACTGCCTTGCTCTGCTGGCTATGACAATGTTTACACACACTGTGTGTAACTTACTGCAATCACACGTAATAAATAGAAGCTGATACTGCAAATTGTAAACCAGAGAGCAAAAATAAAACAGCTTGCTTAAAATACAACTCCAGCTCTCAGTAGGATTTAATTCACATATCTGATGAAATGCACAGACCTACAAACAATTATTTTGGTTTTTCTAAGAAAACATGGAAAGGAAAAGGCTTTTTTATTATTCATCAAAGACTGCACCTTTGCACTGAACTAGAAAATGAGGCGCATGATGTGGAAAGATAACTCTGTTATTCATCGCTCTCAGAAGACTGCACCCTCACAGGAGTGCTGGAAAGCACTTGGGCTGTGTCTGTACAGCTCTGAGTTTCCACATCCACTGCAGTGCCTTCTGCTGCTATATCCCCACACAGACTCAATCCAAGCACATACCAGCTTAGTCACACAGCACACAGAGAGAAAACACGAAGCACAAAAGCCAACCGGAACTGCAGTGCATGTCCATGATTTTGTTCAGATGCAAACTACATGAAAATGGGGATATTCCTATGGATTTGTAACAAATAAAAAGCAAGGGAGGAATTTATATAGAAGACAGTGTAAGTTTCACCAATTGCACAAAAATATATTTTAAAATAAAATAGCGTCATAATGCAACTGTATTCATAATATTGCCTGATTATAAATTTATATCCCGTTATCTTTGACATAACTAAAGATTATAGTGGATGACAAGCATTTTCTCTATTTTTTCTACAACAATTCTCTCAGAATATCAATTCTTTATTCTAGCCTATTGTATGTTCACAAGGGATCCCTTGTTTACTCTAAGCAAACAAAGCTTGTATCTCAAATATATGTTACACTGAACTAAAAAACCAAATCCTGATTCAAATATGTTGCTGTTATGTAGCTTCAATCTGAATTTACATTCAAATCTGTGGGAGGAACAGGTCTGAGATACTACCCAGTATGTACTATTTCAGATTTTTTAAACATAAATGATGCAAGACTAACAAGAATGACAAGGTTATAAAGACTCAGTATGTACCAGAAGTCCTTGAAAAGCCCATTCCTATTTAAATAATCTATAAGTCATTAGGCAAAGATCATAACATTCTTAGCACAACAGGCCAGTGAAGTTACATGCTTTGCCCCGTGATCCACTCCTCCAGTCTGTTAAGGCACTGAAGGTTACATTTAATTCAGAGAAACACCAGCTGCCATAGCCAGGTATGAAATCCTGGGATCTCTAGCCGTTGTGCATGCTGTACATCCCCAATAGCTTGTATCTGAATCCAATTAAAACTACTAAGTGAATTCATAAATGGGACCAGATTTAGAGAAATAATAGTTACATAAAAAATACTTTGTCTACCATTCAGTAAAGACACCATCAACATGTAAATTTCCTGTTCAGATGGCTTTTTGTGTAAAAGAACACATGAGAATAGAGAAGATATTCTTCCTAAGTTAACTGTACACACATGCATAAATCAGTGATCCTCTTTAAATTATGTGCAGACATACAGCAGAAAAGTGCTAAGATTAGAGGGGTACTTCTGCTGCCTAAGAAATCAGCGTAAGGCAACTATTACTTCAAATGTAAAAGGACTGGTTTTCTCAAGAGAAAAATTACTCATATGTCCAGGTATAACCAGGATGTACAGTTGCTCACTGTTGATCTCTCCTGCAAAAATTAAATATTCTTGATAGAGCACAGTGTTCTGAAATTTTCCTTACCTTTACACTTGTAACTTTATATATAAATACTGTCCCATGTATTTGATTTTTAAGTGTGGATCTTTGACTTGTGGCCAGTAACTACACACGGAAGATGCATGGACAAAGCACTGGTTGTCCCAGCCCACAGTACCCTACATAGTAATAACATTTCTTCTGTAACATTTTGGCAGTTCTCCATTTTTATATGTGCTCTAATTTTAAATGTTAGTAGTTCCACTTTGACACATGATTTGGGGAAAAACCTGAAGAACAAACAAAAAATACATTCATTTCTATACATGATGTATTTTGCTATTTCCATTTTGATTTTTTTCCACATAATTATATTGCATAATCCATATTTTAATTTATTTCAATTATCTTTGTTGAGGGTCACTTAACTTTCTAAAGCATACCAGTTTTAGAACTGTTTTTCTCCTGGAAATATATTAATTGACTTGAACATATTAAAACTCTATTTATTATTTCGTAAAAACACATGGTACTCTATAGAGAATTTACTCATTAAATGGTCCCATATTCACAGAATTCACACTTGGGATAGAAAATGCTATACAATTTTTAAAAGGTTTAAAATACATAGACATTGATAATAATTCAAATTACTGCACTGGTAAGATTATCTATAGAAAATAAATACACTTTAGAAACACAAGTGTGTAAGTTAATTAAAAACACTATGTTTTTACGTGGAAAAACAGAATAAAATGCATATGTGTACTAGCTATAATCACAAAGCAGAGCATAGCAGAGATAAGGAAAAAACCTACAATCGTTCATGTTATGGGTTTCTCCTACATATAGGCTGCCTTCTGGGAAAGGGTAAGGCATAATTCTTAAGAACACTTGGAACTGATTCCTTCCACTCCATAAGTTGGTGCTACTAGCTTACTCCAAGTAACAAAAAGTGAAAGTTTCACCTTAATAGCTCTAATGAAATTTGTGTTACAGAAAGGGTCAGCTTATTAATTATGACAGAGAGATTTCTAAGTTAAATGTCAGACATATGCTTACTAAATACATTGTCTACTCCCCAAGGCTACGTACTTCATTAAGCCCTGAATTTGAGTTCACAGTTTGAATCCCAGAGTGTACTGCATGTAGGAAAACAGAAACAAAAGGATCACCAATCTAAAAGTACTGGGACTCATACTCTCCTTCACATCCGCTAGACGTCAGTTTACAGAGAGGCCTCACTTTGGCTCTTAGCTAGATTACCATCAACAGTTCTGCTTGTATTTACTTTATGAGTGCTTTCAACGTTTATAAACGTTATTTGATCTCTAAGAGGTCACGTGTTGCAGAGGAGGATCAGTGTCTGTGGCAGGTGTCTAGAGTGTCTAACCCAGAAGTTCCATTGACTTACGGTTTGCTACCTGGACTGTTAAGGAAAACCTAATAGTAAGTGCAGTCCTACAAGACTAATAGTTACCTGAAAAGGGGAGAAACTATGAGAAGGGGAAGGTCCCCTCTATGTGCACAAAGGGTTCTCCCCACAGCACAGCCCCAAATTATGCCACCTGTCAAAAGCTGGCTCAGGATTCTCAGCTAACTGCCATGCACCACGCAAGGGAATTCTCTCTGATAGCTTTCTTTTGAGCTCCACAGGTTATCTGTGGTCTACATTTTTGTTAACTAAATTCCTAGACCACAGGAGACACAGTGAGTGTTCAGCCATTAAATGACTTCTGAACTAATCCAAGAATCAAAGCTATGAATACAGCAAAGGGCGTTCAAACCACCCTCCACGCGACTCGACATTGCGAGACTCAGGGCTGCAGCACGCGAGAGAAAGCACCGCAGAGAATTTCTAACGCTACTTTTTTAATAACAATAATTTGCCCCTATTTTTGGCAGCGCGCACACCAGCTCTGAGCACACGTCAGCCAGCCGTGCCTGCCGCCCGCGCGGTGCCGCCGCCCGCCTGCACCTGACCCACAGCCCGGGGACAGCCGCGGGCCCCGGGCCGCCGCAGCGGGGACCAGAGGGACTCGTCCTTTCCCGTCCGCTCTGCGACGCTGCTGGGCGGGGGCTGTGCGGCCGCTGCGGGAGTGGGCGCGGTGTGCGGAGCGGAGGGGAGGCAGCGGCTGGGGCGCCGTGGGGGCAGGTGAGGGCGGACGAGGGCAGGATGCAGCGGGTCTGCCATGGCCGATACGGCGGGGGGTCCCCGTCTGGCAGCCCCAGGCCCTCTCCCCGCCGGAGCTCCCCCTCCTCCACCACGTGCAGTATCTTCCCGGCGGGGAGCAGCATTCCCTGTGGGGACTGCCTGTCCCCTCCGCTGCCCGGAGTATTTCTAGCTCTCATCCTTGCCCGCCGCCCTGGCTTCCCCCAGGCGTTTTCCTTCCCACCTGCACGCTCCTTATGTAAGGCAGGATCTGATGGAGAGCGGGGATGGGGGGGTGTCAGCGCAGACACACACACATACATTCACATGCAGCCACACAGCATCCCTCCGCAGCGGCTCCTGGGAAGATGCCGATACCTTTTATCCAGGCACGCGATCCACTCGCCGGAGGACGAGGAATGGGAGGCGTGAGCGGCGACCATGTTGGACCGGGATCAGGTTGCCGTGCACCCGGCTGGCGGCGGCTCTCCCCGCCCGCGCGCCGGTCGGTCGGTCCGTCCGTCCGTCCTCGCTCCCTCCCTGCGCGCACGGCGCGATGGGCTCGCCCAGGCCCCGCCGCAGCGGCCGAGCTGGGCCGCCCGCCGCCCTCACGGGTTCCGACCTGCGGCGGCCGAGATACCCGGCCCCGCTTCAGTACAGCCGGCAGGGAGCGGCCCAGGGAGGGGGCGGAAAGAAGTCACTCCCCTCCTAAAAGGTGGATTCCCTGAGCTCCTCAGTGCCCGCACCTGAACCCGGCTTAGTGATCCCTCCCCTCGCTTCACCTTGACTTGGTTTCAATTGGAGGGGCAACACAAGCGTTGTAATTGCCATAAGCAGCTCAGGAGTATTTCATCGGCGCTCCAGAGCACTGTCCCGTCCCCCCGCCCCCAGTAATAAATGCACAGCGGGTGAGTGAAAGGAAGGTGCAGTCCGCATTTCAGGATTTTTCCTGGACCCTTCCTCCAGTCCGCTGTCATCTCCCATGAAACTATGTGCTAAGCTCTCATTTCTTGTACGTGAAAAATGAGCTGGGCAGCACAGCCTGTGAAGAGGATTTGGCACTTGGAAGGAACCCAACACATAGCATGAGAAGGGTGAGTTTAGTGTACAGTGAAACACGCCCACACCCTTCTGTTGTGTGTGTGTGGCCTGCAAGGTGCAGGGCTTTTAATGATACTCATGTGTATGTGATTTTAAAACTGATGATGAAAGGAAGGAATTATGAAAGGAAGGAAGAACAGCAGTTCTCTCTGCTTTGTAAATTTTACATTAAATATTTCCAGTGAAATATTTTTCTATAGATTGTTTCAGGTTCTAGATAGTATCTTCCAAGTAATCAGTTTATGAGCATGAGCTTCCACTTACAGTCAACACAAATTGCCTTGAGTACCTTTTGAGAAGGGTAGGAGGCTCTACGAATCTCAGCTGGATGTTTGGGGTTACAGATAGATGATAGCAGAGTAAAACTCAAAAGCGTGCCTTCCTTCAGGCTCATAACTCCCCTGTGCTCTACAGTGTGGGGACAAATTATTAATTCCAATGGTGATCATATGCCAGTGCCTTTCAGATTTCTCCATGGGCTATGTTCTCTACCCTCTGTTGTGATTTCTTTGGTTGTACCAAGTAATTTTTTTAAATACATGTGCTACTTCATATTTCACATCTGCCTTTTAGTTGGTTGCCTTGCTGCCACAGCTTCTTTAGCACTTTAAAAGAAATAACTTTTAACATTGGGATACTGAACAGTATGATGAAAAATCTAAGGAAATGTATCTAAAGATCCCTTTTGCTAAATGGATACAACTAAGAAATTGTCATAGCAGAGGAGAATGTCACAAAAGGCAATTCTTTCCTTTTACCTCAAAAAAAGAAAATTAAAGTACATGCCAGAGGAATAGAAGAGGCTTCCAGTTAGTGAGATCAAAGCTGCAGCTCTTCCTTTGCTATCGTCCATGGGGGAGAAAAAAAGATAATATTTTGCATCTAAGTAATCAATCTACTTGAGGAAAATCAATGCTATTCATTTGCCAATATGCAAGTGTTTGAGAGCCAGTAAAAACAGAGCTTGAAAGGTAAGCAGCTCTAAATTCTCAATCAAATTAATGATTTATAACACAGTGCGTACATGACAGATGAATCAATTAAACTCCCTAAATTTTTACTTCTGTTATAAAACGTTAACATTCACCAGAGCCGCGCCCCGGCCCGGCCGCCAGAGGGCAGCCGAGCGGCGCCGCCTTCCTTCGGGAGCGGGGCGGCCGGGAGAGAACGGCGGGAGCGGGGCCGGGAGAGAACGGCGGGAGCGGGGCCGGGAGAGAACGGCGGGAGCGGGGCCGGGAACGGCGGGAGCGGGGCCGGGAACGGCGGGAGCGGGGCCGGGAACGGGAGGAGAGGGGCCGGGAACGGGAGGAGAGGGGCCGGGAACGGCGGGAGCGGGGCCGGGAACGGGAGGAGGGGGGCCGGGAACGGCGGGAGCGGGGCCGGGAACGGGAGGAGGGGGGCCGGGAACGGCGTTAGCGGGGCCGGGAACGGGCGGTGCTCGGAGCGATTTCCAGCAGTGCCGCTTCTCAAAACCCACGTCGGTGCCGTGACCCTGCCCTTGGCCCAGCAACTGCCCTGGGACAGCGCTCTGTATTTAGCAGTACTTAGGCTTCCAAGGAACGCAGTGCGCGTCGGCAAAAAGGGGATACTGCTCACGTACTTGGCCGTGGGCAGACACCCCTCAAAGATGGATATCTTTTTGTGGAGTAACCATTAAAATAGACTTTAACACATTATGGATTGTGTAAGTTAGACATGCCCAGAGTGAGCCAGGAACCTTGCCTGCATCCATACTTCATTCGGAAGTGTCCCAATTAGAGAACAATTAGAGCAAGACAGTCAAAATTAACTCTGGCGTTTGTATTATGAGTAATCATGTAGCTTTCTAATTAAGACACCAGTGAAACTTCTCAGAGAAACTTAGCAAGGAATAAATGTTTGAGTAGTTCAGATATTAGCCTGTGTCAACCAAAGAGTCTCCAAACTGCATAGAAATGTCACAAGCTCCTGACTATTGAAATCAGAAATTCCTGACCGCAGGACAGTCCATTTTCTCTTGAAATGAAAAGTACCAAATAAGCATCATATATCTCACATGACAAGTCAAATAGAATACAGATTCTCCTGTGACTCTTAAGAATTCAGACCATAACAAGCCTAGGAAATGTAATTTCAGAGTACTGGCCTTATGTTAATGGGATCAAGTGCCCACTCCCTTGTGACAACATATACTAGAATGAAAATGCTAAAGCACACTTCATTAGTTTATACCCTGTACCTCCTCCTGCTGCCTCACAGTGCTCATTCTTAAACTATGCACTTGTATGAAAAAATATTATTAAAAAATGTATTTGAGATTTAATTTCTCCTTGTTGAACAGAAGGCTAATGGGACTTTTTAGAATCTGAGATGCGATTATGCAGCCAAAAAATTAAAATGGCAGCTGCTTCCAAAGGGGATTGCTGCTGAGAAATGGAGAATCGCCAGCTGAGGTATGTGAAAGATCAGTTGGCCTTTTTAGTTCCCACAGTTTAGGAAGGAGTTACAGGGCCATGCTCTTAAGAACCCCTTAAACCATAGAAAACAAAAAATTAGCCAGCCTGCAAGTTATGCCATGCCTGTAAGAATAAGAGTTCAAATGTGTAGGGTCCAAACTGCTATTTGCATTATGGGACATAAGGCAAATCATTCTGAATTTAGTACTTTGCCTATTTCTTTGCTTTTTCTGGCCAGTACAAA
The DNA here is from genome assembly GCF_027579445.1 of Ammospiza nelsoni. Classification (NCBI taxonomy): domain Eukaryota; kingdom Metazoa; phylum Chordata; class Aves; order Passeriformes; family Passerellidae; genus Ammospiza; species Ammospiza nelsoni. The sequence goes on from NC_080639.1 coordinate 19,604,681, forward strand.
TACTCATTCCCTCACTTTTACTAAAATGCAGCCAATGAGATCTTGCTTAAGTTTTCCAGAAAAAAATAAATTCTCTTCAATTCTCTTCAAATTTGCTGTGAAAAATATGAACCAAAAGGCTAAATCATAGTTGTTGGAGCTTGAAATAAAATTACTTATTGGGTTTATTAAGATTACACAGTAATAGATTACAAAGAAGAGCTACTGTGGAAAACTCTTTATACCACTAATTATACCAAAAACTTCAAGGAGTTTCAAGTAACTGCAGTAATAATTTCACTGAAGCTGATTTTAAGCATGGTGTATGGAAGCCAATTTAAATAGTATAAGTCCAGAATGAGCACATGAATTCTACCTCAAGCAAAGTCTTGGGAGAAGGATGGAGACTGACAGGACTGTGATCCATATTTAGAATAGAGCAGCGCCACATTCAGTGTGGTTAGGGTTGTAGGAACCAAAATGGTTCAGTTGTACACACACAGCACCCGTGGGCTTCAGAGGAGTGATCAGCCTGTAGTGGAATAAAGACACAGAAACCTGCATGTGAGTTCTTTTAGGTTTGTATGCTGTCAGGGCTGCAAAAGATGTGATGATGTACATACTTTAAACCAATGCATGTATTAATAAAACTGCCCTGTAGAGTGACATAACAATTCTCCTCTTCAGTGCTAAGCAAAAAAACCAGCATACAGTACCCTAGAAAGAGAGTTTCACAAGTAAGGACTTCCTTTCCTTCCTGCATCATTCTGTGTTCTGTATTTTTCTTGTTCCTATTCTTCTCACTTACTCAGGATAACTCCCCAGTTAGTTCACAGGAAAGTCTATTGAAATAAATAAACAAGCTTTAACTTAGTCACAGGAGTATTGTCAAGAGTAATTAAGAGTAGCTAATGAAGTATAGTTCTCTGAAGATGCAATGCTTTAATGCATTTAATAAATGTTAATTTATCATTGTTTTATTATGAACACATCAGCATACTGTGTTAAAACAAAATTTTGTATGCAGAACCCAGGACAACATAAGGAATTTCAAGGTGATAAATATAGAGAAATACTTTGCAGTTGCCTAAGATACAAGGCAGGCTGGGCTCAGACTGCACTGTGACCTTTTTCAGTACAATATTTGGGAGACAGTACAACTTGGTGCCACACTGGAGCCACACAGGCTGCTCCTTGTTCTGGGAGTACAGGGCAGACATATCAGTGCTTCTTAACAGACCCAAATCAGACTGATCAGCAGGGGCTGAATCACAGGCATGATGAAGAGGGTCTGGCTTTGTGCCCAGTCATAGGAATGGGATTCATGGAGTGCTGGGCTGGCTCTCCACATATCCACAAGAGCCTGACAGGTTATTTCAGCTCCTCACTGCCTGAAAGCAGCTGTGCTGCCTCTGGGCCTGACCCTACAAGTGTTCATTTAGAACACAAAGCATGCACTTGGGAACTCCAGTGTGCCTTGTCCACACTGCGTTGTCAGCTCAAATGTCTCACTTTCTCTGGAACATACTTACCATGGCCAACAGAATTAATTTTTAGATTGTAATTATTCAGTCATTCTTTCACCCAAAGTACAAAAGCAGATGAAAATTCTTCTTGTCTATATGTCTACTTTCTTATTCTTTATCCTTCCCTGCCAGCTTTGCTATATTTCATAGATTTTCATCAAAGGCTGAAAAAAAAAGTGGTTTTGCTTACCTGCAGAGCCAGATGAGCATATTTTAACTGTTCAGGCCAAGTTTTATCTTCACAACTTAGTGTCAGTTCACTCTGCTAGATACAGATAGATACACCTTCAAACCCAAATCTAATTTCAACATTGCTTGATCACTATGGGACATTTACTCTTCCTGCTCTGTTCCCCATTTCTCCTAACTTCTCTTCAGTTCCAGAAGTCAAATGTATCTATTTTTTTCTTAATTTTTTTTGTATTGATGCATAGACACTTAAAAAACAAAGTTCTGATGCAATGTCAAGACTCTGATGCAATGCTGAGATTCTTCTATTTATTTCTGTATGTGTATTATTCATGAGATATGGGGCATAAAATCATTTGACTGCACTCTCTCAGAACTCCTTTGTGATAATTCACAAAACAACCTCTCAGTAGTAGACACTTTTATTTATGTGACTACCACACCTCCCCTTATAATTTGAGGTTTTCAAGGGCAAAAGGAATGTGTTACTTCGATTCCAGGCAAATAAAATTTCTGTCATGTGGGTGAAAGGTGTTTTCAACAGCCTTCCTTCTCTAGCTCCCAATGTCTCAGCTGTCACACTGATTCCTTGTTTGCAAAATTGAGAGCTGTAAAACATTATACATATCACAAAATAAGCACTCCTAGAAAGCTCTGTGAATTAGTCCTATATAATTAAGGCATGTAATTTAATTAGACTTTATATGAAATAATGACTTGTGATCTGCAGTGACTAAAGAAACAAGTCTTTTAATTATTTTCTGTAAATTCTTTCAGTAAAAAAGATACACTACTATGAGTGCAATTCAGATCAAATTCAAAAATTATTCTGGTGCAAGTGATTATTTCAGAAATACATGCAAAGAAAGTCCAGGATATTTAATAAGTCTGAGATTTCCTTTTTGCATATGTGTTCTTTACTACTCTAAGAACAGGACTGTAGTTGGCATCCCAGAAGTGCTATAATGAAAGCATTCAGAGCTTTTTATTTACTTCTACAATGCAATACAGTCTTCTGTAGGTAAAGATCATGCATGACACACTTTTGCACTTGACAAGTCATTTATGTAGTAATTAATTGTGCAGCTTCATATACATTCAATGCAGCTATTCCATTCATCACAATACAGTAAACAAGTTAATTCTTTCTGCAACATTTGGTTCACAGGATTCCAGATTTAATTTTTCTAAGAGCCTGCTGGGGGCACCAACACATGCCCATAAAAATCAAATTATGATATTTGGCAATTGAAAAAAGAAAGACAAATTTAATAATTTATTTATATGTTATAAATTACACGGTACACCTCAGGTTATATGTAATGCTTATAGTCTTCTTTTCACAGCTTGGAAAATACACCTACAATGAATTTGCTTGCAGGCTCATACTTGCAAATAACTCACACCAAGAATGGCCTGAATAAAGCACAGGCATCTCTAGTAATGCATTCTGACTGAGAAAAAAAAGGGTGAACCAATTAGCAAGTTGGGAAAAAGAAGCTGCCTTGACTGTGGGCTGCCTCCTGGTTGGTACAGACAGGTGGCATTTGTTGGTTCAAAACCAGAGTGTTGAGTTGTGTAACAGGAAACCCAGCTACAGCAGCCACATAGTTGAATAGCAGTTGTGAGGTGCTACTTCATGCACGTAAAAACAACAGGAGAAGACCTGTATGGATTAAAAATGTGTTAATGACACCACAGTAGCATAAACCAAATAATTCCCTAGTTTGAAGCAGGGGGGCTTTTTTCACATATAAGTTATATTGGTTCTAGAGAAAGGCTACACAAATCTGAAAGCTTTAACCAGAGACTGGACAACATATAGCAAACTTTTTACAGAAATTCTGTTTTTTTGGTGTTCTCTTGTTTTCCTGATGAAAGAAAGACTCCACATTTCAGATGCTTCCTTGCCCCCTGAGAGTTGCAATGTTCAGCTGCCTAACAGCAGCACATTATCTTGAAGTGCCTATTTTTCTAATGCCTCATACATAGTGGAAGGATGGAAAGAATAGATAAACAAAAGCAAAGAATAAAGCAAATAGGAGGCCAGCATAAAAAGAGGGTAAGAGTTGAGCAGCAGACTGGAAAGAGATTGCTGCTGAGGAGTGCATTGTCTTTAAATTTTTACAGGATCTCAATTTCTTGAGATCTAAGGAGAAGAATCTTGCTATGGAGAAGAATCTTACTGAGAAAATTTGATGCAGATAAAGAAATGAAATTAAGTTATCACTAGGAAAGTAACAGGAGAGAAAGACCTCTTAGACACTAAACAGAAGAAGCTGGGCTTCTTGCAGCAGCCAAGAAATGCAGCACGGAAGTACCTCCTCATTGATGTAATGGCTCATCAATTACCTCCTACTTGGAAGTGTTCCTGAAAAGAGAAAGAAATGTGACAATTGCCAAAAGTTTTTATTATCCTCACATAGCCACACTTGCTTCTGATAAGGCAGGGTATCATTGCTGCATTTCATTATTTAAAAAGTGCCTATTAACATTTTTTGACATTTGATTTTTGTGCACTTGTTCTACTTCTAGTCAATGTAACCTGTTACATTATTCAATCACTTTTATAGTTAGGGGTTTTTTTTGCCAAGTTCAAGTGGAATTCCCTGCACTTCAATTTGTGCCTGTTGTCTCTTTTCTGTGTCTGGACATGCCTGAGAGGAGTCTGGTTTTATATTTAGCTCTAGCCTCTAAGTCCATCCTGTTGGGTTTTACTAGATTTTAGACTTCACACTTTTAATGTTGTTCAGATACACATCATATATGACAAAAATACTGGCCAGCTTTCCCTACTGCATATGAATATTTCCTCTAGCAGCCAAGTGGGTGCCTCAGAGGGCTGGGATGGAAGAGAATCTCTGGGGACAGTTCACTCCAGGATTCCCTGTGATCATTTTGCTTTCCTGCAGGATGGGGATGGGCTAGTTCTCAGTGCAGCCCAGCAATATTGACCTCAGAAGACCTTCCTGGCATGCTTACAGACCTCACTGGATATTCAGAATATCCAACAGCCTTCAGGCTGTCACAATCCCCAGGGATGATTATATGATACAGCCCCATCATGAGGGCTAAAATTGGTCAACCTATGAGCCATGTACTCATCAAAAAATGAGTAGGTATTTTTTAGAAGCACATGCACCTATTCTTCTCCTTTTCCTCCTTGGCAGACCTCTGGAAAGAGGAGTTCATAGAAGTACCTATGTTTGTTCTCCTTAGTAGTTTAGTCCCTCAAAATAGCTACACTTATAAGCACACCTTTACCAAAAGGTTTTTAAACAATGCATTTTAAAGGTTTGAAGCGTTTTGCTACGGTTATGCCTTTTACAAAACAACCTAGTAAGTTTCCTGGGGTGAAATCGATGTGGATCTGGGATAAAGATACTACAGGTCTTTCTGAATGATTCCAGGAAAATTCAAAAAAGCAAGGCACTGATTCACTTATATTGTTGATCTTTTTCAGGTTTACTTACATAGAACATTTTAGGTTTTGGGGTTTTGAGTGATTTAGACTGTATAAGCACACATTGTCTGTGACTAACCAATCTCATTTCACTTTGGCAGAGGGACTGATTTTTTCTAGGCTTTCTTCTTACTGGAAGAGATGATGTTACAGAATACTTCTATTGAGAGGATAGTAAACAAATCCCCCAGAAATGCTTCAGTTAATATTTGCTACCAGATAAACCAGGGAGATATGCAAATTGTACAAATTTACAAAATGTTAAGGCATTTTTTGTTTTGCCTTCACTAAGCCAAGAACAATGGTGTCATCTTATTATAAACTTGTAAAACATTTAGATATTTGAAACTCACATAGTTCTGGGAAAGAAAACTATGAGGATAGCATGCCACTGTCCAATTACAGCAATATATGTATTGAAATAAAAATATTTAAACAGATGTTATAAAAGACTCCATTTCCATTGTACAGCATAGGCACATCTGCTCTACTTTAAATACTTCTTATCCATGCCAAAGAAATGCTATGAAGAGAAAATGTCTTTTTTGTGCTTTTCCTTTGAGTTTACTCTATGTGAATACGGGAAGAGTCTTTTCAATAGGAAAAAAGGCACTGATTGTAATCGCAACATTTTGTGTTTGCCCTACAGCTGCCATTTGTGACTAGTATGGAAATCAAGTCCTGGATCTTGTTTTCTGGCCCCTTTTAAAAACCTTGAATATTTCTAAAATAATATTGGGCAGGAAGGAAAGGAGGGACAGCATTGTGCAAGACCAAACTAATATTAAAATGCTGCAGTGCTACACTCACTTCCTTCCAAATAATTTTCAGGCATTAGCTGATTTGTATTGTTCTTCACAAAGGCAATATGTGGTGTCACAGTATTATCCCCAGTGGTGAAGTGCACCTATGCTGATGTTTATGATACACATTTGTTTTCAGGATGTGCTTGAGTTTTAGTATTAAGGCCTTGAGCACATAAACTCCAGACTTAGCAGTGGAGTGGTGGCTTTAGAGTAGTAACTTTAATTACTTAAAAGGTAAGGCTCTTACATTTGCTCACTGGTGAATCTGGAAGACTTAATACAGCTATATTTAGCAACAATATTTAGTAAGAAGCATCCATTACTACTAAGTATGTGCTTTAGCAATGCAATAGTCTCAGAGCACTGCAAGAAGCAGTCTTCTTTCCTTGAGCTGCTTCTGTTACAGACCCATCACATATTCCCAGATGACAAAGGTGCCCGTGTAAGTTTATCTATAAGATATTATTTAAAGCTAACAGGGCACTGGAAGGAGAAAACCTTGAAAGCTTCTGTTTTTTACAAATTCTTCTGGGAAGCAAGCATGCAGCAGCAGTCTGACAGGGGATCCATAACAAGCTAGCAGCTCTGCTTCCGTATGGTTCAAAGAGCCCAAGAAAAACCCTAAGGGATACAGAAGTTTTGCCATTAACTCGAGTGAGACTGAAGTAGGAGTGGAATACAGATGTTACACCCATGAAAGTTATGCAGAATTGGCTCTACAGATCCTGTCAACCATAAATTTGGGTGATAGAGACAACATTGCTAATCACTATCCTGCATGGGGTTTTGGAGAAAGTGAATAAAATCTTCAATTTGTCACCTTAAAGGCTTCTGGGTACAATATATACAAACATTTGCTTTGTAGGCACAAAACTTGCCAGAATTTTGTTACTGTTTACAAGCATTCCAAGAGTATTAATGTGCTTGGTATAAATGTATAAATTACCCTGTTGCGTGATGCTTTTGCACTTGCAACTGCTAGGACATGAAATCAGAGGAACTAATATTATGCTGTAATATACTTTACATGTTCAATTATTTCAAAAGCACAGTTTATGAAAATTATACTCATTTTCTGGCAGAAGAATATTTATGCCGTAGCAGGCACCTCAAATATAAGACACTGTACATAAGGAATTTAAAAGTAATGGGTTTGTACTTCACTTGTCAGCATTTGCAGTGCAAGAAGCTTATGAGATTTCTATCTCTTCTGATAATACTTTCCTTCTGCTTCCTTTAAATTGTTACTGTGCCTTAATTTAGACTACTGCCTTATGACCTTGGCATTTTTGTTTTCCTAATTCTAGTTTTAACCAAAATCACTGATCTCCTCATGGTGCAAAAAGTAGGATTTGTATGTAATCTTAACAACAGCTTTCTAGATTTCTCGTAAATTAAATAAAAAAGGAGCTGGATGTGAATTAATTTGGATGTGTGACCAGGTGACCATATGAGCAACGTGACCCTTTGTAGAAAGATCATTATTATTATTCTTTATGTTTTTGCTGTTTAATATTCCACTGCAAGAAAAAGAGCTGTTCTCTGTTTCTATCAGTGCAAAGTGAATACCTGTTACCTTCTCCAACATTGCCATAAAAATAATTTGCAAAGTTAATTCCATTCCTCAGTGTGCATAATCCATGTTTTAATTCTTCTCTCTATGACCATAATTAAATTTAACTTTACAGACAGTAGACAGAAGAATGAATACTTATAAGTGAACTGCACAGGTATGTATCAAATGAAAAGAGTATCTGACTGAGAAATGTGTTGAAAAGCTTAGGTTGAAAATTCCAGAAATCCTCTTCAAAACAAAGTATCCAAAAAGAACTTTATTCATTTTTGAAACTGGGCTTGTTCAATTCCTGCTAAACAGAAAATCTTCTTAGACTGGTGAAGTTAAGATAAATCTAAATCAGACTTTGTTTGAAAGCAGATCCAGCTATCAGCTCACAGGCTGCTGGACAAGAGCCTGTGGGAGGTAGCTGGGCCTTTGGCTGTCACCCAAAATGTTCCGACTAAATTGTCATAAAAAATAAAATTATAAAAAAAAAGTCAACCTTCTTTCCTACCTTCAAAAGCAGGGTTTAAAAGTCTTTCAGTAAAAGATTTAACTTTTGCAAGTAATATGGAAACCACAAAAAAAAATCTGGAAACATAGCTGAAGGAAATAAATCTGAGAAAATAAATGCCTGTGGCAATGTATGGGGCAATGGAAGTATATTCCTAGATTATTCTAAGCCAAATGCTCTTACTTTACTTATCATTCCAGCTGTTGTCAAAGAGGATATACAAATTATTTTTAAACACAAGCAAAGAGTAATTAACACTTCACGTTCTTTTCTGAAGATATTTACACATGTGCAGCATTAGATAATTTGAGAATTCCTTCAATTTCAGTAGTATAGAGATGGTCAAATGTATATATTCTGAAGTCTTTATGTGGTATGGGGTGTTATTCTTATTTTTTCTTAATTTCCTTTCAAGTTTTTATTGTTGTATCACTATAAAAGTAATGGCTTAAAAAGTGACAACAAGAAGTCTCTGACATTATTGTCCACTTTTTTAGATCCAAATGTGAAGGGTACTACAGACAGTAAATCTACTTATCAGTGATTTGTAAGCATTGTAGGAATTGAAGTTATTTAATTTAATAAATAAATCATCTCTCACTGTAGAAAAGGATGGTCTCTAACTATAGCCAAAGGCACCCATCCTCTGAAGAGGGTACACAATGATTAGAGTTTCCATGGTGTTAGATTAAAAGAAGTCAACAAGATGCACAAACTTGACAACTATCAGACTAAGAAATGACAAAATAATTGAACCAATCCTAAACTGCAGAATCATAATTAATGGTTAGTAGTATTTCCTATGCAACTTACTTTTCTTTTTTAAACCAGTTTTTCAGATGTAAAAGAAGCATTATATTGATATTTTTGGGGGAAATGTCAGGGGGATTTCAGGTATACTCCAGTGTGGATATAAACACATGGCTTTAGGAGTACTGAGACTTACGTGAATGAATTGGTTTGTTTAAGAAGGAATCAGTGGTATTTTTCATTGATGTTTTTTAACTCTCATAAGGATTTCTTGCAACAAATACCAGCATATGGACCATAACAAATTTTGCTGTGAAAGATTCTGTCAGGCAGTGATTAATATGCTCAATATGCTGTAAGGTATACTACCTGTTCATTCTTCTCTGGTTTTGTAAAATTCTGTACTTGCAGTTTCTGATCTTTCCCTGGATAAAGTCCTGCGTTAAAAAAAAATATAAAAAATGAAAAATATTGAATTTATCATGACTAAAAGGAGCACAATTTAACCACAGAAAGCTTCATGAAAGATGATTCATGCTCCAAGAAAGTTAGAGAATGTTGGAATAATTTGTATATTTTTGTCTCAGACACAACTGTATATATTTATGTAGTTCTCACTGTTTCCGTTTGCAGATAAAAAATGTGATCATATGATTCTTTCAAGATAAGCTACCACTAATTTTAAACACGCTGATTAATCTGTTTCTACTTTTCAAAATAGTATCTCACAGGATTTTACTGTACTGGATGCAGTTCCTTGAGTTGTGAAATGCTTCCTGGGACCTTTTCAAATTCCAAAGATATTTTAGTCCTAATATGCATGTGTGATATGTCATTACACCACTCATGTTTATACATTTTTGCCTGTATGTTGTAAATAGATCCATTCGCTCCTTTTACATTTTGTGTTCTTGCAGCTCTCTGAACTGTGGAGTTGCATCAGCTCAGAATACAACCAAGTCTTTCGTTACTTTTTGACTCCTAACTGCATTTAAATCCAACACATCACTTAAGCTTCAACTCTGAGGTTGTTTTTAACTCGTAAGATTAACTTTTCCCAGAAAAGTTAAGAATTTTTTTCCCCAATTTTTTGCATGAAAATTTTGCAGCTTAAAATGATCACAACAGCAGTCATTGCCAGTCCTTACCTCCAAATATGTCCAGTAAGAAATGGAGGCGTTCTTACCATTTAAAGTTTCAGAGCAGATGGAGTTTGGCTATTCTGAGTCAGGGTCACAAGGTTGCATATTTCCCTCTGCTCAAGCCTTGTAACACTTGGTGAGCATTAGTCAGATACCAGGCTTCTGCGTGTTGCCCTTAGCAGTGTGGCTGGAAGGAAAAGTAGCTTTTTTGGTAAACTAGAGAGAGAGCAGAGATTTGAAATTGGCGTAAAGTCAGCGTCAGTCTCCTGAGGCCATTCGTGCAGTCTGGCTTCTGCCAGCTAGTATAGCAAACTGTTCATGTTTGCTTTTGAACTTTGTTCTACATATGTCAGGCTAGACTATTAACAGCTGAAGAAATGGACCAGCCAGTGAAAACTTTTTGTAAATTAGCTGAGCATGACTGTGCTGTTCAATATTGACTTTGTAACTTGGCGATGCTACCCACTGCTCACATGGAGGAGGTGTATTGGGCATCCACTTAACAGTGTATGAGTTTATAAGATTACATAGGATCATAGCACATTTGTAGCTGTCAGGAGCAGAAACTAAAATATTTTCAGTGAACACCATTGCCAACTAAACAGAAACGGTAACTAGGCAATGCAGAAACACCACTTAGGTTGTTCAGGACTCAGAAGCACAATTTACCAAATGTCTTCCTCCCCCCAGCCCCCAACTGAAACGTCTGTATTTACTTGGAAGCTTTATTTCACTAATGTGCAACATGTTATATATAAAAATTTAAAAAGCCAATTTGAAACTGAATCATCGTCACCACAAATATCAGTGGAACGGTTTGATAATGCTGAATCCAGGCACAACCTTTCCAAAAACACCAAATAGTTCCACATGATTATAAAGAGAAGATAAGGAATTAATTAAAGAAATGTTTATTCAATTACTTTTTTTTTTTTTAATGAAACTGGCTTTTTACTTAGAAGGACCCTATCACAGGCAATGGCAGTGTTATCATCTCAGTAATACAGACTTGGATATCTGTGCCTAACACCATAAACCATGACTTGAATCAAGTCAGAAAAACTTCTTCCCGATATAGTAGCACTGGCACTGTTAAGTTCTGTGGTCATGGTCTGTTACTTTGAGGCAGAATGGTATGCAAAATGTTTCTCCTGGTGTTTTTTCATCCCTGATAATCCTGTTCCTTCTCCCATTTCTCTGGGTTCCACTGGATGAAGGAACATAGCAGAGCTACTGTTCTGTGCTGAGCTAGAAATTTTAGTAGAATATTCAGTATTATACAGGACACAACTTTTCTCAGAGACAGGATGGTATTTGTCCTGGTTTATATCAATGAGCTGTATAGGCATTTACTAAGAAGCTGAATTTTCTACACCTCTCAACTATGAAGAGATCTGGACAGTCGATAATACATGCTCCATGAGAATGCCATGCTAATTATCCCATGAGTCATTCCACATTGAGTTTATAAATTTTTACAACCTGCACCAATATTTCAGCCTCTCTCTTCAGACAACTAAGCAAAACAAAGCAGTGAAAAATACTTTATAAGCTACTAATCACCAGTGGCTTAAGGAGTAGTGTTAAGCTCACAAATTCACTGAAAAAGATAAGGGCTGCACCTCAAATATACTTCTAAGTTCAGAATTTTAAGCAGAAATTAGGTCACCAACTTTGTGAATTGCTGCCTTGGAATATGTGAAATGTTCAAGTTAAAAAACTTCATAATGCCAATATGATGGGAATTCTGCAAGGTTGTACCTGTTAAATGCATTTCATCACAGCACTTTAAATCTAAAAATACCAGGAGATCCTTAGATCTACAAAAGAAGTGTATTTTGCTTTCCACAGATGTTACATCAAATTAGCTTTAATGTGGAAAAATACATATATTTGCTTATGAAAATGTACAGTTACTGCTTAATTGTTGAGGGACTCTGGTAGACATTTTTCATCTTTTTAAAATGGAAATAGATGAGATTTTCCTTTGAAAAATATGTATCTGCCCACATGGCTATATTACACACTCTTATTAAAATATCCTGGGCACTTTGGAAGCAAAGACAATGTCTCTGCCTTCATCACCTTAATATGTAACAAGGATACTGTATCTCTTTCCTCAGATTGTCAAGATACAGAATGATAGATACATTCAAATAATACTTACGTAAATCCTTAATTTGCTGTTATAATTACTTCTTGGAGCAGTTGTGGAGTTTGGATTTCTATAACAATTTTTACCACAGTTTCAGATTAAAAAAAAACCAAAACAACAACTAGTTTTAAAAAATATAAATTAAAAATATCTGGTTTAGCCATGTTTTGAAACAGACATTGAAAAGGCATCATCTTGATTTTCACTTAAAAAAAGGAAATTTTTTATTTTTTAAAAAAATCCATTTTAGTCAACCATAATTGTTTTAAACAGTTCTTTAAGAGTCTGACCAACAGAATGAGATACCTGAGCTATCTGGGGTCCTGTGAGCCACCTCACGGCTTTAGTGCTGACCTACATGGATTTTGATTAGTTTACTGAGATCCCCAGTTGTATCTAGCTATTCTCTTTTCTGTTGGAGAATGCATGGTTTTAGGCATAGTAATTAACCTTACACAGTAATTAACCTTACCCTTGTTCTGTAGTAATCATATTTGTAAAGGCTACACACATTACACCCCATCACTGAGATTTCCCACTTACAGGGTTTCTTTTGTACCTGGGAGAGGACAACTCCTTTCTATGCTCTTTTTATTCTTGTCATTGTACCTGTGTAGGACAGGTACTTAACATGAAGGCTACTAAAGAGACAACTTCTACCCTTATGAGATAACATCCCCCTAAATGTTGTTATTATAGGTAAAAAGAGCTTCAACAAAAGCAAGCTAAATAGGCTGTTTCTTGGCTGAGCTTGTTAAGAGGCCTGCCAACAAGACAAGGAAGTCTCTGAATTGTAAACAGCACAAATGAGAAATAAAAGAATTACAAGCCTAGTGTTCTCTTCAGCCTGTCGTCCATCCTCTTTGGTTGCAGTCCAGCAGCTTTTTGGAGGCTTCTTTTCAGGACAATAAAAGTTCTCTTTCTTCTACGTCAACCAAGAGCCACATTTAGGTTAGAAATAATCCCATGAGCCAAAATGTTCTTTGTATGCCTGCAACCAGTACGTATGTCATTCAACAAACTTGAGAAAAGTGGGTATCACTCTTATTCGGCTTGAAAGCAGAAAACACATGTTAGGCCTGGCAGGTTTCCTGATGCAGGCCAGAAAATAGATACATGATATCCCAAACCCTTTTGAAAGACAAGGAAGGAGAGGGAGGAAAATATTTTTCATATTTTGTGTATCAGACCAATCAATAATGAGTTTCAGAAGTTCCTACTTCTTTTCAAAAATCGTATTTTTGAAGTGAAATATCTTCTAGATGTTAAGCCCTGAGCAGAATTATTGTTTCATTCTGGTGTTCTTACCATGTGAGATCTGAAAACACATTTACATCTTGTATATACCTGGCAAGTATAGACTGCAAAATTTCACATGATCTGAATCCCCATCATCTGGATTTGAGACCTGTTTGGACCACTTAGCTTTTTGACTCTCAAGCTAAGGGATTTCTGTTCATGGAGAGTGGAGCT